>NW_022589714.1:47268653-47319514 GCF_004348235.1 Phoca vitulina | reverse complement strand
TCCTTCCTTCCTTCCTTCCTTCCTTCCTTCCTTCCTTCCTTCCTTCCCTCCCTCCCTCCCTCCCTCCTTCCTTCCCTCCCTCCCTCCTTTCTTCCTTCTATCCTTCTTCCCTCCCTCCCTCCCTCCTTCCTTCCCTCCCTCCCTCCTTCCTTCCTTCTATCCTTCCTCCCTCCCTCCCTTCCTTCCTCTCTATGCCTAACATGGAGCTTGAACTCACTCTCCCAAAGATCAAGAGTTGCGTGTGAGTTGCTGAACACATTTCTGCAAAATGTGCAATATGTGCAAAAGTCCGCTCTAGGGGCGCCTGGGTGGCTCAGTTGGTTAAGCGGCTGCCTTCAGCTCAGGTCATGATCCCAGGGTCGTGATATTGAGCCCCACATCGGCTCCTTGCTCAGAGGAGAGCCTGCTTCTCCCTCTGCCTGCCCCTCCCCCTGCTTGTGCTTGCTCTCTCTGACAAATAAATAAATCAGGAAGGGAGGGAGGGAGGGAGGGAGGAAGGAAGGAAGGAAGGGAGGGAGGGAGGGAGGGAGGGAGGAAGGAAGGAAGGAAGGAGAAAGAAAGCCCACTCTACCCTGAGGTCAAGGCGATATGAGGGGAATGGCCTAGTAAAGTTACTGTTTAGCTGAAGCGTTCTTAATCCAGTACATGTTAAACCTGCCCCTTACCCCGCCTCAACCTTTCCTGGTATTTCCCTCAGAGATGTTAACTGTGAAGCAGGCTGGCCTTCACCCCAAACTGAGAAGGGAGAGAAATTGTCTGACTTCAGCAAAGAGGTCAATGAAAATGTGATTCTTCATTATTACATGGGAGATATTTAGGCTAGGTCTCAAAAAAAAAAAAAAAAAATTCCAGAGTTCTGTTTGGGCATTTTTATTCTGGGAGAAAGTTTCCAGAATGACACCAGTTCATTTGCCCACAAAAATGGCATTGCCACAAAACTTTCCCTGCTGATGCCTGAAATTGCCTCCAGCAGTTCATTCATATACATTACACAACCTCTATAAGTGTCCTCTTAATACCCAAATTCTCTGGAAGGGGCAGTGGGAAGAAATAGCAGTGTGGGAGCATGTGGGGGCGGGGTTGGGGCCTGAAGCCAGAAAAGGAGTAAAGGATGGGGGTGGAAGAGAAAGACAGAATTAGTTTTCCCAGGGTCAGCCTGGGGACAGCATTTCATGATCTTTATCACTAATAGTTTATCAGAACCAACTAGGCAAAGTTAAAAGTTGAGGCGAATAGAAAGATGATTCGAGAGATATGCCCTCCTTCCCTTTGGGGTCTTAGTTAATAATAACTGATTTTTGTTTAATGATTTACAAAATGTTTTTACATTGCAAATCCATATGCTCTGCTCGCAATCCTACCTGTTCAGTAAGGCAAGGCAGGTGTTATTTTGCACCATTTAAAAGATGAGCAAACTGGGAATCAGAGAGATTTCAGGGAGTAACCAAAAGTCACGTGGCAAGCAAGGTCTTGATGCTCAATCCTATACTTTTTCTTAATTCACCCGACCTCCCTGACTCTAGCTGAGAAGCTGTATAAACAAGAAAATATAACTAACATAAAATGGTTGGTAAGTACCAGATCTGGGGGTACAGACAAGAAGAAATACTGGAGGTCAGAGAAAGGGTGAGAGATCTTCCAGATGTCTGGATCAGTTCGAACCCAGCCTTTGGCCAGGATACTAAGCAAGATTGTGTTAACCGATTTGGTTTTTGGAAATGGGTCCTTTGTTCAGCCTGGTTCCCTCTCAACCTCAGGACCCTCTTTAAACTCTCCTAATGGGTGAGATTGGATTTTCCACACATGTCCACTATTTATTAGGAATGCCCTTCGTGAGTGACTTAGCACCTTTACCCTATGAAAGTGTACATATCTCAAAGACCCATAAGACAAGTATTTCTCGAGCAACCCAAGGACAGAAGTAAAAGCCCCGTTTCCTCTCACATTGTAGTGTGCCTCAGGCTGTATAGTCCTGGGTTCTCCTTTCATATTAAAATATCATATGATTGAAAAAATGAAACAAGACGAAACCAGAGGGGAGACAAACCATAAGAGACTCTTAATCTTAGGAAACAAACTGAGGGTTGCTGGAGTAGAGGGGGTGGGAGGGATGGGGTCGCTGGGTGATGGACATTGGGGAAGGTACGTGAATTGTTTAAGACTGATGAATCACAGACCTGTACCCCTGAAACAAATAATACATTTTATGTTAATAAAAAAATATATGATTTTTGGGGTGCCTGGGTGGCTCAGTCGCTTGAATGTCTGCCTTCGGCTCAGGTCATGATCCCGGGGTCCTGGGATGGAGACCTGCGGCCGGGCTGCCTGCTCAGCGGGGGGTCTGCTTTTCTCTCTCTCCCTCTGCCTTCTACCCCCCACTCCTGCCCTCTCCCTCACTCTGTATCTCAAATAAATCTTTTTAAAAAATCATATCACTTTTATCTTCTATTCACAATATATCCATATTTGTCTCAATACTAAAGTCAATTTTCTCTCCTCAAATCTTTGAGTAGAATTCTTGTTCCAGAAGGAAGGGCTTCCTATACTCGCTGGCACACCTCCATCTACCCCTATGGGTTCATACACCCCAGATTGAGAAGCAGTCTAAGGGAATCTCAGGACTGCAGCTCGAATGTTCCTGCTCCTCAACCACTTCCCCACATATGTGAGCTTTAACCAAGCCCAACAGTATGCTCTGTTTCCATTTGCTAAATACAACCCTGGGTATGCTACCATACAAAAGCAATACAGAGAGTTGGTCCTACCCACAAAGACATTCTGAAAGAGGGGTTGATAAAGACAAAAATGTAAGAGGAATACTCCTGGATGATTGTAAGAGGTACAGAACCACAGAATTAAGAGGAATCCTGAATATGGATCCGCTAGCTTTATAAAACAAAACAAAATAAGAGAAATGAAAAACACCTCATTTTACAAAGCATCTTAGGCTCGGTGAAGTTAAATGACTTGGCTAAGGTCACCACCAGTTTATGGAAAAATACAGAACTAGAACCCTTATCACAGTCTGTGTACTCTATATTATATAGGGCTAAGCAAGAGTAAAAACTAATACCGTAAATAAATATTTGCATTTCCTAAAGAAAAATGTAAATGACAGGCCATGGAATGGAAAAAGTAAGAGACGGAATTACATAGAGGCCAATCCTGCAAGTTCAGTAAACTATACTGGAAGATAAACAGTCAACTAAAGTGGTAGGGACACGTAAATACAGGGTGGGACATTTAAATGAAACCATTTGGAGTCATGTAAACTGGGACTGACTTCATTATAGCCTCCCTTATGGTACAGAACCGCACGTCAAAACTATTTGCTTTAGTCTTTTGATAAATGTGTTTTCTTCATAGAACCAAAGAGGAGTGTGAGAAAGGTTTCAGTAATCTGGGGGCAGTCTGGACATAGCCCTTTGAAGCTCAAAGTGAAGTGTGATGGATGGGGAAACCATTACAAGTCTTTTAAGGAAAGGGGGCTCAAAGAGAGGACAAAGAAGATTCTAGCAGCCACATTAAACATCCAACTTGTTTAGCCACATCTCACTCTACCAGCAATACGTAAGAGGCCCTTGCTCCTTCCTGCCCCGGGGTCTTTGCACATGCTGTCCCTTCCCTCTGGGATCCTCCCGCTTCCTCTATCCCCCTCCTACCTCACTGACTCCCTCTCATTCTTCAGGTCCACCTTGCAAGGCCTAACTTCCTCAGGGAAACGTCTATGAACCTCATTCGCTTCTCTCAACACCCCCTATGTTGTCTTCAGAGCCTTCACTACAGTTTGTAATTATATGTTTGTTGGCCTAATTAACTTTATTCAGTGTGGAACTGTCCCGCCAGACCGTAGGCGCTCTGAGAGCAGGGCCGGTCTGCGTTTCATTTACCACTGTGCCTGGAACATAGTAGATGGCCAGTCCCTAGCGACAGCATGAGCAAGCAGCCATGCAGAATGAGCCACGGCTCTCCCCACACACTGGAGCGGCCACGCAAACTGTGTCTGACTGGACCCAGTTTCAGTTACCAGCGTCTGTCTTTCTCTTTTTGTCTCAGACACGTTTCCTCTCTTTCCAACTCTCCTCTGTCTTGGGAGTCTTTTAAACCCTCAAAGACAACGTCCGAGACAAAAGGAAGGGTGTTTCGGGTCCTGGGACAGGGAGGTTCCCCCCACCCCGAACCGGAAGGCGGCGGTAGGGGGCAGGGGCTCCCTGGGAGTAACTTCCAGAAGTAGGCTCCCGGTGAGAGAGAGCAACTCTCTCTCTCTCTCTCTCTCTCTCTCTCTCGCTGCAGAGCAAGCCAGGGTCAGCAGCAGCCCAAAGCCACAAAAACTGACTTTAAAAGTCCTCCTAAGAGCTGCGTCTTTCGACTCCCCAAAACAATCCCGCCTTGTGCCCCAGGACACGGCGCGAGTTACACACTTAAAGCAGTTTCCACAGAACCGCATTCAGTTGGTTTTAAACTCTGGGGAAACCTGGCAGCCTCTTTGTGGGTTTTTAAAAAAAACTAGTTAGAGGGACAATTAAACCTTTATGGGCCCCAGAATGTACCTATGCAGACATAAATAAGGATCATTCTTCATCACCAGAGAGAATCCGCTTTCTGGCAACAGAGATATTTTTCTGCTTCGCAAGACGGAGTTGAGCTCACACCTGAGAGCCTTTATGATGAGGGCAGGTGATGGGGGGTCAGCATGGGCAGAGGTAGAAACTTTGACCATAAGTTCTCAAAATGGACACATTGCAGGCCTTGGGCTTAGCTGGTCTTAAATAAATCACAAACTCCCAAAGCCTTCCCAGAAAGCCGCCCAGATTTTAGGCCAAGAAAACTCATCTTGCTCCCCTCCTGCCCACCCCCCCCCTTGTGTTACTTTGGCCCAAAATGGTCCATTTGTCAGAGTCCTGACTCTTTTATTCCCACTCTTACAACACAATACAATGCATTCACATATTTACAGTGCAGTGTCCTTGAATGGTCGGATGGCTTTTTTTTTAATCCAATAATATCATTAAATGCACCAGGGGGCTAAATTCTTAAAGGAACCTTTGAGTAAACTCTTTTGTTAAGTGAATCAGTCTTTTGTAAGGCAAATTATCAGCCACCAATTTGTTTTCCAAATCTGAGATTTCACATAGGAGATTTTCTTAAACCAGGCCCACTTTAGATGGTGGCCTGTACATTTTCTTTTATTTTTCTGTCTTTGGTCAAGACAACCTCTTCCTGAATAGACATTATTGGGTAGGGATGAAGGAATCTCAAACACTTGAGAAGTAAATCAGTTTCAATCATTCCTGTCATCCATAATTCTCTAGAACTACCAGCCTAAAGCAAAGTATAATGATCTCCTGACAAAGAATCCAGCTGCATAGGTTTGAAGGCCAGTCTATTTGAAGTCAGTTTCAAAAGAAATGCAGAGAATGGGGTTTTGAAAAAAAAAATTATTGTAGATTTTTTTATTGAGGCAAAATACATAGCATAATATTTATCATTTTAATGATTTGTAAGTGTACAATTCAGTGACATTAAATAAACTAAATTCACAATGGTGTGTAACCATCACCACTATGTATGGCCAAAACCTTTCATCATCCCCCACAAAAAACTCTACCCATTAAACCATAACCCCCCCCCCCACCGCCCCTCCTCCCAACCCCCCTCCTTCGCAGCCCGCAATAACCTCTCGTCTAGTTTCTGTGTTTATGAACAGGGGATCCTTTTTAAACTCTGGCTTTACTTTGGGCCTTTTTTTCTTCCCCTGGAGTGGGAGAATGGAGAAAGTGTGACCACCCTCTTTTCAGCCTGTCGACTCCTGCCGCGCCTCGCCCTCCCCTTTCCTCCACCCACCGGACTAGGAGCTGAAGCCGGAGCTGGTTCGGACGAGCTGGTTGCTGGTTGGGACGGGTGAAGCTGGCCGAGGGGCTACCGCCCCCAGCGGGAACAAAAGGAGGTCACTGGGTCTGAGTCTCCCTTACTAGCTCAGGAATGGCAAGAATTTTCTGACTTCAATAGTCTGAGGAAGTAGGAACATGATGAGTAGATGGCTGTTTTGGAGTCTGCAGCCTGGCCTGCATGTGGCCCCCACCGAGCACCTGTCAGCTCCCGCGTTACCTACCAAAGATCTGTCAGGGCTAAGAGAGATAGGACTGCAGGAAGGGAAATGGAGGGCTCCCTGGGCACCCGCTGACTCCATGCTTGGAATTTCTAACATTGAAAAACACTGGCTAAACCACTCACAACCCCTGCAGAATTTACATTTCTTGTACCCATTGGTGGCCAACAGAGGCACATTCAGAATGATTCACATCCTACAGTTTGGGGTTTACTTTGTTCACAATGCTTAGAAATTCTCAAAGGACCTTCCACACCCCGCACCACCCCCTCACGGCACTCTGCCTGCCCCCTTCCCCAACACACAACTCAGGGTCACAGGAGACTTGGCTTACGAAATCAGATTTTTAATTGTTTCAAGAACTACTTGGGGACCCCCAGCCTCGCCTCCCCAACCCTGGGAACTGCGAGTCTGCCAGGGCCCCTAGGGCAACTGGGACCAAGTGGTTTTGTAGCACAGAGAAACGGCCATGGGTTGGGGAGAGAGGAATCACCTCAAAAGTAGGAGGCCTGAATTCTTTCCGCTGCCCACTTGCTGGTGACCTTGGGCCAGTCCCTTTACAGCTCTGTCCTCATTTCCCTCAAGCTGGGTGGGATGACCCTCCAACTATGAGGATTTATGGGAAAAGAGAGAAACAAGGCTTTCTGATTGCTTGAAATAGGAATCCAAGTCCTTCATTTCCTATCAGTGCTGACATTAATGGAAGAATGTTGGCAGGGAGGTAGAGGAGGACGTTTGGGGAAAGAGAAGAGTGGACAGGTGTACTGCAGGTGTATTTTAGGACAGGCTGAGAATAAAGTTTTGGTTGGATCTTTATGAGAAAATATTAAGCAGGTAGGCAAGGAATAAGCAGCTGGAATTAGGGAGAGAGATTGAGACAAATGGATAACAAGAATAGAGTCCAGAGTCATGGTTGATAGATGAAATAGTCTTAATAAATGCCAAACAACACTCATCAAATGCTCGGTATGTGCCAGGCCCTCAGAGAGCCCCTCACATGGATGTGCTAATACCATTCTCACGACACCCTTATGATGTTGTTAAAAGATATCGTTTGTACACCTGCTTTACAGATATATCCTGCTCAAGGCTGCACAAGGACTAAGTGGTAAGACCGGAACTTGAACCCTGGGAATCTGACCTCAGAGCCTTTGACCAGTTTTTTTGTTTTGTTTTGTTTTGTTTTAGATTTTATTTATTTATTTGAGAGAGAGAAAAGGAGCATGAGGAGGGGAGGGGAGGGGCAGAGGGAGAGGGAAAACTGAGTCCCACTGAGCGAGGAGCCTCACAAGAAGACGTGGGGCTCTTGATCCCAGGACCTGAGCCAAAGGCAGATGCTAAACCGGCTGAGGAACCCAGGCGCCCTTGACCAGTCTTTCATACAACCTCCTAAAAGGGGAGCCAGAGGAACACAAGAGAAAAGCAGTACAGGTGAAAGAGAGAACCTTGACAAATACCTGTAAGTAGTACTCCTATTCTTGATCAACTGCGACCTAAAATCAGATTCTGAGAAGATGAAGATGTGGGTCAGATACAAACTGGGAAGCATCCAGGTGTATCTAGTGATGCTGTCAGCTGGTCTGGCTCCGCACGGGTTCAACAGTAATACTGAGCGCTTACTGCGAGCCAGGCACTGTGCCAAGAGGCATCACCTATATCATCTCATTTAGTCCTCTCACAAATCCCACAAGAAGGTGCCCATTTCATAGGAGAGGAAACGGGGCTTCCAAGGGCTAAGGGATTTAACCCAGCTAGAAAGGCTCAGGACGGGGAACTCAAAGCCAAGCTGTGTGCTTCTGGAGCCAGCTCAAGCAAGCTCAAGCAGTCTTTCCTGACTGCCCCTCAACAGTCACATCGCGAAACCACTGGACATTTCTGGAATGTTTTGTCTAAGGTCACCCCCTTGAATTAGTTTGTAGTTGAAACCAGTATTTGAAGTCAATGCTTCTGGAAGTTGCTAAAGAGTTAACAGTTGCCTGGAACCAATGCTTAAGTTTACAATGTGCCTATTTGAGTTAATTTGACCCAATTAGAATAAAGCAGTGACTCTACTGTTTGGTCCCTGAGACAAGCCCCGCGAGGTCCTGCCACACCCATTTCCAAGGAGCAGCCTGATTTGTCCAAGGGTAATCCCCTCTCCCTTACGGTGATTGGTTCAGGGAGAGCACGTGACACAAATCAGGCCAATAAGGCACAATGGGAAGGCAGCTTGAGGCTTCATTCCACGCTTCTGTCTGGAAGGGACAGTCTTTACCCGAGACTTTGGCTGTGGTGGGAGGCCAGGAACTGTCTCTGGCGTCCGTGTCAGTACCAGCCTCACTACTCAAAGACTCATGGAACCCTTGCAGCCCAGCCTCCTGCCTAAGATTCCCCAGCATCAAGCCAATACATTTATTGTTTGAGTCAGTTTGACTTGGGATGCTTATAGCCCCCAACTCCCACTGGAATGTTAGCAGTGTGAAGGCACAAATCACGTCTCTCTCCTTACCTGCTGTATCCCCAGCCCTTACTACAAAATTTAGCACAGAGACATAACTCATTATATAGGTGAATGAGTGCACAGAAAAGCAATGAAAGAACCTAATAAAGTGGACTCAGAGAATATTTTAGCTGGAAAACACTTAAAATCTCAAATCCAAGTCTCCTCTCTTTTCTTTTCTTTTTTTTTTTTTTTAATTTATTTTTATTTTTAAGTAATCCCTACACCCAATGTGGGACTCGAACTTACAACCCAGGAGATCAAGAGTCACAATCCCAGCTCCAATGATTGAGCCAGCCAGGCGCCCCTCTCTCCTTTCTACTCTATGGTGAAAAAAGAAGAGTTGTTATGTTAGGTTAATGGTAATTTTCCCTCTTAATTAGGGCAGACACCCTCTAGTCCCTGCAGCGGGAGCCTTCAGTCTCCGTTAGGCAAGCATCCCAGAGGGGCTTTGATGCAGTGCCCAGTCCAAGCTAGAGAACAAGACACCAGGAAGGACTCACCCCCAGGCTAAATAAAACCAGCATCTGTTGAGGATAGAAATGGGGACTTGGTAAGAAAGAAACGCAATTTTACATTATAAATTTAAGTACAAAATATCTCTGAATGTTGGTTAATGTTTATTCTTGGCTATTTTTCATGAATAAATTGTGGAAAATACATGGTTATAACTCTATGGGCCTTTAGAATGGAGAGCTCCATCTGCATCCCTTTTTGGACATAGGACTGAGACTACCCACAGTTTCCTTTGCAGGGGACACATGTCTCTAAAAATCCAAAATTGCAAAATGAAAGATATGAAGCATTGGTAGACTTTATGACTCCCTCACATTGCATTCAAGCGTTCTTGTATGTACTTTTTACATAATATTTTGTTTAAAATTGACTGTATTGAGGGGTACCTGGGTGGCTCAGTCAGTTAAGCGTCCAGCTCTTGATTTCGGTTCAGGTCCTGATCTCAGGGTCGTGAGATTGAACCCTGCACTGGGCTCTGCACTCAGCAGGGAGTCAGCTTGAGATTCTCTCCCTCTCCCTTTCCCCCTCCCCCACTTCCACAGGTGCTCTCTCTCTCTCAAATAAATAAATCTTTAAAAAATAAAAAAATAAAATCAACTTTATTGAGGTATAATTTTCATGAATAAAATATACCAACTTAAGGGCACCTGGGTGGCTCAGTCGGTTAAGTGTCTGCCTTCAGCTCAGGTCATGATCCCAGCGTCCTGGGATCAAGCCCCATGTCGGGCTCTCTGCTCAGTGGAGAGCTGGGTTTTCCCTCTCCCTCTGCCTGCCTCTCTGCCTACTTGTGCTCTCTCTCTCTCTCTAATAAATAAATAAAATCTTTAAAAAAAGTACCAACTTCAAGTATACAGTTTAATGAGTTTTGACAAATATATATACCAGGTAACCACCACCACCACCACCATAGTCAAACAGAATACTTCCACTATACCCCAAATTTCCTTGAGCCCATTTTCAATCAATAACCATCTCCTCATCCCAGGCACCAGGCAACCACTGATCTACTATCTGTCACTATAGATTAGTTTTACCTGTTCTAAAACTTCATGTAAATGTAGTTATATAATTGTATTAGTCAGGTACATTTATTTATTTATTTATTTATTTATTTATTTATTTATTTATTTATTTAGAGTGTGTGTGAGCAGGGGGAGAGAGGCAGAGGAAGAGGGAGAGAGAGAATCTTAACCAGGCTCCACCCCGAGAGCAGAGTGGGAGGTGGGGCTCAATCCCACCAGCCCAAGATCATAACCCCAGCCAACATCAAGAGTCTGATGCTTAACCAACTGAGCCACCCAGGTGCCCTGATACTTTTTTTTAAGATTTATTTATTTATTTGAGAGAGAGAGAGTATGCGTGCGTGTATGAGAAGGGGGAGGGCCAGAGTAGAGAGAGAGAATCTCAAGCAGACTCCTTGCTGAGCGCGGAGCCCTGGGGCTCGATCTCATGACCCCAAGATCATGACCCGAGCAGAAATCAGTAGTCGCGGGCGCCTGGGTGGCTCAGTCGTTAAGCGTCTGCCTTCCGCTCAGGTCATGATCCCAGGGTCTTGGGATCGAGCCCCGCATCGGGCTCCCTGCTCAGCGGGAAGCCTGCTTCTCCCTCTCCCACCTCTCTCGCTGTATCTGTCAAATAAATAAAAATAAAATCTTTAAAAAAAAAAAAGAAATCAAGAGTCGGATGCCCAACTGACTGAGCCACCCAGGTGCCCCCACCTTTTTAAAAAAATGTTTCTTTATTTAAAAGAATTGTCTGGGGGTGTAGTGTGAGGAGTGCACACTTTCAAGGCTTCAGGGAGAACACAGGTTCCAGAAGGATGGCTGGGGCAAAAACACATGGGGGTGGGGAGGGGGGAGGTACCTGGGGGCTGCCATCTAATACCACAGACTGGTAGGTTTACACAAGAGAAATTTATTTTCTCACAGTTCTAGAGGCTGGAAGACCAAGATCAAGGTGTTGACAGGTTTGGTTTCTCCTGAGGCCTCTCTCTTTGGCTTGCAGATGCCTGTCTTCTCACCATGTCCCTATATGGCCTTTTCTCTGTGTGGGCACATCACTGGTGTCTCTTCCTCTTTTTTTAAGGACACCAGTCCTATTGGATTAGGGTCCTACAATCCCTATGACCTTATTCAACCTTAATTACTCCTTTAAAGTCCATGTCTCCAAATACGGTCACATTGGTTAGAGCTTCAACATATAAATTTGGGGACACAATTCAGTCCATAACACCAGTCTTTTGTGTCTAACGTCTGTGACTCAGCATAATGTTTGTGTGATTCATCTGTTTTGTGGCACTTACTGGTAGTTTTTTCCTTTTTGTTGCAGAGTAGTAGTCCACTGTATGAATATACCACAGTTTGTTTATCTATTTATCTATGATGGATATTTAGGTTATTTCTGGTTTTTTCTATTATGAATAAAGCTCCTATAAATTTCCCAGCATGTCTTTTTGTGGATATATGTTTTTATTTCTCTCTTGGGTAAATACCTAAGAGTGGAAGTGTTGGATTATTTGGTAAGTAAGTTTAATTTTGTAAGAACCTGCCAAACATTTCTCCAGGGTGGTTGTCATTTAACACTTCCACCAGCAGTGTACGGAAGTTTCCATTGTTCCACATCCTTACCAATACTTGGTATTGTTCATCTCTCTCTTTTTTTTAAAGCTGTTCTAGGGTGTAGTGGTTTCTCATTGTGGTTTTAATTTGCACTCCTTGTTGACTAATAATGTTGAGCATCTTTTCATGTGCTTATTTATCACCTGAATGTCTCCTTCAGTGAAGTGTCCATTCAAAGCTTTGGCTCATTTTTAAAATTGGGTTGTTTCCTTATTATTGAGTTATAAGAACTCTTTACATATTCCAACTACAACTGCTTTATCAGTTAAATGTTTTGCAATCGTTATTCTCCCAGTCTTTGTCTTTTCATTCTCCTAATAGCATCTTTCATAGAGCAGAAGTTTTTCATTTGATTAAGTCTGGTTTATCAATTTTTCTTTAAGGATCATGCTTGTCTTAAATAAAGACGGTTTTACTTCTTCCTTCCCAATATAAATGCCTATTTTTTTTTCTTGCCTCATTGCACTGGCTAAAACCTCTAATCTATGTTGAATAGAAGTGATGTGAGCAGTATCCTTTATCTTGCTCTTCATCTTAGAGGGAAAGCATTCAGTCTCACTATTAAGTATGATGTTAGACATAGGTTTTGGGTTTTTTTTTTAAAGATTTTATTTATTTATTTGCCAGAGAGAGAGAGAACAAGCAGGGGAAGCGGCAGGCTGAGGGAGAAGCAGGCTCCCTGCTGAGCAAGGAGCCTGATGAGGGACTTGATCCCCGTAGCCTGGGATCATGACTTGATCCAAAGGCAGATGCTTAACCAACTGAGCCACACAGGTACCCCTAGCCATAGGTTTTTCATGGATGGTCTTAATCAGGTTGAGGAAGTTCCTTTCTATTACTAGTTTGCTTAGTTTTTAATCAGGAATGGATGTTGGTTTGTTTTTCTATTTCTTTTTTTCTTTTTTTTCTTTTTTTTTTTTAAGAGAGAAAGAGAGAGGACAAGCCAGGGGTGGAGGAGCAGAGGGAGAGAGAGAGAGAGAAACTTAAGCAGGCTCCATGCCCAGAGCAGAGCCCAACACAGGGCTCCATCTCACGATCCTGAGATCATGACCTGAGCCAAAATCAAGAGTTGGATGCTTAACTGACTGAGCTACCCAGGCGCCCCTGGATGTTATATTTTTGTCAAAAGCTTTTTCCTTCATCTATTAAGATGCTCATATGGTTTTTCTTTCTTATTTTGTTAATATTGTGAAGTATATTGATTTTCTAATGTTAAGTCAACCTTGCCATCCTGGAATAAACCCCAGTTGGTCATGATGTATTTTATCTTTTTATATATTGTTAGATTTGATTTGCTAAAATTTTGTTTGGAATTTTTCTATGTTCACGAGGGCTATTGGTCTATAGTTTTCTTTTCTTATAAATGTGTTTGTCTGGTTTCAGTATCAGAGTAATACTGGCCTCAGAATGAGTTGGGAAGTTTCTCTTCCCTTCAGTTTTCTGAGTTTATATAGAATTGGTATTTTTTCCTCCTTTAATACTTGTTGAATTTACCAATGAAGTTGTCTAAGCCTGGAGTTCTCGTTAGGGAAAAGTTTTAAGTTAGAAATTCAATTTAGATACTATTCAGGTTATCGATTTTTATGAAATGAGTTTTGGTAGTTTATCTTTCAAGGAATTTGTCTGTTGCATCTAAATTGTCTAATGTATTGGTATTTATTGTTCACTGTTGACATTGACAAAGTTGTTCATAATATTCTCTTATTATCCTTTTTTTAACTGGTAAGGTTAGTGAGGTCATCTCCCTCATTACTGATATCGGTCATTTGTATCTCCTCTTTTTCTTCCTGATCCATGTGGCTAAATGTTTATCAGTATTATTGATCTTCTTGACAAACTACCTTTTGGCTTCATTGATCTTCTTCATTGTTTTGCTGTAGCCTATTTCATTAATTTCTGCTCTGATCTTTACTATTTCATTTCTTCAGTTTCATTTGCTTTTCTTTTTCCAGTTCCTTAAGGTAGAAGCTGAGATTATTGACTTGAGACCTTTCAAGGTCTCTGATTTAGTAGAGCCCCACAAATTTAGTAGGTTGAGTTTTCATTTTCATTCCATTCAATATACATTCTGGTTTCCCTTTTGTATTTTTATTCGACTATGGGTTATTTAGAAGGGTGTTGTCTAGTTTCAAAATATTTGGAGATTTTCCAGGAATCTTTCTGTTACTGACTTCTAATTTAATTCCATTGTGATGAGAAGACATATTTTTTGTGACTTGAGCCTTTTAAAATTTATTGTGACTTGTTTTATGGCCCAGAATATGGCCTATTTTGGTAAATGATCCATGTGCATTTCAAAAGAATGTACATTCTGCTGTTGTTGGATGGAGTGTTCTATAAATATCAATTAGGTCAAGTTGATGGTGCTGTTTATCTTCTATACCCTTGATTTTGTTCTACCTGTCAATATCATTTATTAAGAGGGAATGTTAAAATCTCCTGCTATAGTTGTGATTTGCATATTTGTCCTTGCCATTCTGTCAGTTTTGCTTCATGTATTTTGAAACTCTGTTATTAGGTGCATAAACTTTTAGAATTAAGTCATCTTGATGAATTGACCCGTTTATGATATAAAATTATATTCTTTTTGTTGTTGTTTTGAAATTATATTCTTTATACCTGGCAACATTCTTTGCTCTGATATCTTCTTTTTCTGGTGTTAACCAACCTTCCTTCCTTCCTTTTATCCTTTCTTCCTTCCTTCCTTCTTTCCTTTCTTTCTTTTTCTTTTGTTTCACAACTATTTTTAATTTAATATTTCACGGACATCTCTCCAAGTCACAGACATCTTTTTTGAGATATAATTGACATATAACATTATGTTAGTTTCATGGTATAACATACTGATTCGATTTGAAATGGTCACATTAAGTCTAGTTAACATCCATCACCACACATAGTTACAAATTTTCTTCTTCTTCTTTTTTTTTTTAAAGATTTTATTTATTTATTTGACAGAGAGAGACACAGCGAGAGAGGGAACACAAGCAGGGGGGAGTGGGAGAGGGAGAAGCAGGCTTCCGGCGGTGCAGGGAGCCCGATGTGGGGCTCGATCCCAGGACCCTGGGAATCATGACCTGAGCCGAAGGCAGACGCTTAATGACTGAGCCACCCAGGCGCCCCTACAAATTTTCTTCTTGTGTTAGAACTTTTTAAAAAAGATTTATTTACTTATTTTAGAGAGAGTGGGGGGTGGTGAGGGAAGAGGGAGAGAGAGAATCCCAAGCAGACTCCCTGCTGAGCATGCAGCCCAATGTGGGGCTGGATCCCATGACCCCAAGATCATGATCTGAGCCAAAATCAAGAGTTGGATGCTCAACGAATTGAGCCACCCAGGTGCCCCTTGTGTTGAGAACTTTTAATATCTACTCTCTTAGCAAGTTTCAAGTATACAATACCATATTATTAACTATAGTCACCATGCTGTACATTACATTCCCAAGTCCATCTTTGTTTTTAGTATATGTGCTGCCGAAGCGAGCACGTCCATCTTTGTTTTTATAAGTGTTAGCATGGTACATCTTTTCCCACCCTTTTACTTTTTGACATATCTGTGTCTTTATATTTAAAAGTGTGTTTCCTTTGCCCAAGGTCACGCAGCTTGTGTCACATAGTGGTGGAGCCAGGATTATGAACCCAGGCAGGCTGTCTCTCTAATCCCATTCTCTTGACCTCAATGATATATGATCTCTTTTTTTTTTTAAGATTTTTTATTTATTTATTTGAGAGAGAGAAGGAGAGAGAGAGAGCATGAGAGGGGGGAGGGTCAGAGGGAGAAGCAGGCTCCCCACCAAACAGGGAGCCTGACGTGGGACTCGATCCCAGGACTCCAGGATCATGACCTGAGCCGAAGGCAGTCGCTCAACCAACTGAGCCACCCAGGCTCTCCGATATATGATCTCCTAAAGGTTTTCTTGAACCTATCTACTTTTCTTCATCTCCAATACCCTGTCCCCACTCGAGACCATCTCTCTCCCAGATACCTACGTCAGAGCAGAATGGAAAACTTTTCCTCTACCCTTTTAGGTTCAGTAACTAGGGCCTGTGAGTTAAATTGACAAAAGACAGATTAGCAAGAAAAAAGACAGATTTTTATTCGAGTACTAGGCAGTTAGAATTTGGGAGATTATTACCAACTTAATAAGGGAAGCAGAGGAGGAGAAGGTACTTACAAGGAAAACAAAGGACTTTTAGGAAAGATAAATGGGCCCAAAGGAGAATAGATGAGAGGTATTATTTTTTTTTTTTTTTAAAGATTTTATTTATTTATTTGAGACAGAGAGAGAGAGCACATGAGATGGGGGAGGGTCAGAGGGAGAAGCAGGCTCCCTGCCGAGCAGGGAGCCCGATGCGGGACTCGATCCAGGGACTCCAGGATCATGACCTGAGCCGAAGGCAGTCGCTTAACCAACTGAGCCACCCAGGCGCCCAGATGAGAGGTATTATTGATGGTTTTGTGACAATGTCTGGGTTTGTCAGTGATAAAAGTCAATCTTTCCCTGGTTGTTCCTGGGGAGGGGACTTAGGACAATTGAGATATTTTGGGGGGCCTTGCTTATAGATAAGGGAGTTCAGGAAAAAGCCTATTTTCAGCTCAAAATAATTTTCATGCCACAGTGGCGTATTTGGACTCTCCCCTACAATTTTCCCCCTGGCTCATCTCCCTGCTTCCTCTCCCTTCTCCTTGCCTGCTACTATAGTATTCATTTAAAAATGTAGATAGGACTGTCTTGATCCCATGGCAGTCCCCATTCTTCTCCCTGCTTTGGATGTTCCTCATAGCTCCAAGGGTGAACACCTAAGTCCCTGACAAGGTGTGCAATGTCCTGCTGCTCTGCCCTGCTCCTGTCTGCCCCCTGGCCCCCTCTCTCACTGAAATATAACCCAGGCCTGCCTGAGGGCTCCTCCACCAGAGGCATTTGCATATGCTGATCCACCTGGCCACCTTTGCTGAGGCAACTCCTCCTTCTCCCCTCTGTCGTATTGCTAACCTCATTTTCCCAGGAAGGCCCAAGGTCCAAGGTCCTTGGACAAGGTAATTCCCCCCCACTGTAAGCTTTCTGAGCCTCATGACATCACCTTCCCAGCATTGGGTGAGGTGGCCATGGGAGGGACTCTAGCAGGACAGGGACCGGGTAGAGACATGTGTCTGTGCCCCTAGTGACTTGAGCACGTCTGGCACACAGTGGATGCTCAGAACATCTGTTATGAGTGAATATGGAAATGAGGCATCCAAGGAAAGAAGGGCCAGCTGAGGGATGAGGTGAGGCTTAGGGCAGGACTTCCAAATTCTCACTGGGTAGAGATCCCCTTAGCATCTGGAGAAGACAAAGGATCCCTCCTTAGAACCATCATTTGAAATACTTAAAATAATAATATATTGCATTACCAAAGGAGTACTACTATTGAAATACAAATATCAACATATAAAAATACAGACACATTTGTGATTAAAAATAAAGTGTGTTTCTTACAAGCACTATATAATTTGGCCTTGCTTTTTTATCCAATCTGACAATCTTGCCTTTTAATTAAAGCATTTGGACTTTTCTTCACCTCAGAGAAATACATGAATTTTTTTTGGTTTGATTTGGCTTGGTTTTAATTGTGGCAAAATACACATCACAGATTTTGACATCTTAACCATTTTAAGTATATAGTTCAGTGGTGTTAACAGTGTCACACTGTTAGGCAAACAATCTCCAGGACTTTTTCATCTTGCAAAACTGAAACTCTCTACCCATAAGCAATAAGCCCTCATTTCCCCTCCCCCAACCCCTGGCAGGCACCATTCTACTTTCTATCTCTATGAGTTTGGCTACTCTAGTAACCTCCTATAAGTGAAATTGTACAGTATAGACATTTATTTTTAGTGTGGTTATTGACATGGTTAAATTTAAGTCTATCATCTTGCTGTTTGTCTTACATTTGTTCCATGTCTTTTTTGTTCCTTTTTTCTCTTTTTCTGCCTTCTTTTCAACTGAGTATTTTTTATGATTCTGTTTTATTTCCCTTGTTGGCCTTAGTAGCTATAATTCTGTTTTGTTATTTCATTGGTTGCTTTAGGGTTCATGGTATATCTTAACACAGTCTGCCTTTGATATTATTCCACTTCACATATAGTATAAGAACTTGACTATAGTATACATCCATTTCTCCCCTCCTGGCCTTTATGCTTTTGTTGTCATACTTTTTTACTCATACATGTTTAAAACCACACTTTTTTTGTTTAAGCAGTTACCTTTGAAAGAGATATACACTGGGGCGCCTGGGTGGCTCAGTCATTAAGCGTCTGCCTTCGGCTCAGGTCGTGATCCCAGGGTCCTGGGATCGAGCCCCACGTCGGGCTCCCTGCTCCGTGGGGAAGCCTGCTTCTCCCTCTCTTACTCCCCCTGCTTGTGTTCCCTCTCTCGCCATGTCTCTCTCTGTCAAATAAATAAATAAAATCTTAAAAAAAAGAGAGATATACACCACAGTTAAAATATATATATATATTTTATACATATGTATGTACATATATATACATATATATTATACATTATATATATACATATATATATATATATATAAAATATATGCATGTATATATAATATGTGTGTCTGTGTGTGTGTGTATTTCCTTGTGTGGATACCTTTTCCAGTGCTCTTCATTCCTTAGGGGAGGCCCATGTTTCTATCTGGTATCATCTTCCTCCTGCTTGAAGGACTTCCTTTAACATTTCTTAGAGTGTAGTTCTGTTGGTGATGAATTCTCTCTGAAGAGATCTGTAGGGTACCTTCATTTTTGAAGATATTTTTGCTGGGTATAGGATTTAGACTGAGAGGTTTCTTTCTTCCTTTTGGTACTTAAACTATTTTGTTCTCCTGGTTTCTCACCTGCACCGTTTCCAGTGAGAAATCTGCAGCTATCCTTATATTTGTTCCTCTGTATGTAACGTGTCTTTTCCCTCTGGCTGCTTCTAAGATGTTCTCTTCACCACAAGTATTCAGCAACTGGATCATATACGCATTGGTGTAGTTCTCAAGTTTTTGTCCCTGGGCCTCATTGAGCTTCTCGGATCTGTGAGTATATAGTTTTCATCAAATTTAGAAAAAATTTGGCCATTATTTCTTCAAATAATTTTTCTGTATTCCAGCCCTTTTTCCCCAGGGCCTCCAATTATGTATATATTGGGCTGTTTGAAGTTGCCCCATAGCATTCTGATGCTTTCCTCATTTTTTAAACTTTTTTCCCCCTGTATAATTTTGAATAGTTTCTATTGCTATGTCTTCCTGTTCACTAAAATGTTCTTCTGCAAAGTCTGATCTGCTATGAATCTTGGGCATTTTACTTATTGTAGTTTCTATCCCTAAAATTTTGATTTGCAACTTACTAAAATCATACATGTTTTTGAACATATGGAATAGAGTTATAATAGCTGGTTTCACAACCTGGGCTGTGTCAGTTCATCTGTGTCAGTTCAGGTCAATTTTTTTTTTTTTTTAAGATTTATTTACTTGATTGAGAGAGAGAGTGGGTGCACTTACAAGTGCGGGGTGGAGCAGAGGGAGAGAATCTTCAAGCCAACTCCCCACTGAGCATGAAGCTTGACGCAGGGCTTGATCTCATGACCCATGAGATCATGCCTGAGCCAAAACCAAGAGTGGGCCGCTTAACCGACACCAGACACCCCAGTTCAGGTCAATTTTGATTGATTTATTTTTCTCATTATGAGTCATATTTTGCATGCCTGATAATCTTTGTTTACATTCCAGACATTGTGAATTTTACCATGTTGGGTGCTGGATATTTTGATATTTCTATAAATATCCTTGCTCTTTGTTATGGGAGCCAGTTAAATTGCTTGGAAACAGCCTGATCCTTTTAGTCTTGCTTTTAAGAGCTATTACGTAGGATCAGAGCAGTGTTTAGTGCAGGGCTAATTACTCCCTACTATTGATGCTCCACAATGCTCCATGAATGATACAGTTTTCCAGTCTGGCTGGGGGAACAGACTCTGTTCTTCTGTTCCCAGCTCTGTGTGAACACCTAGCATTATTGTCTAATCCTCCCAGATGGTTCTTTCCCCAGCCTGGGGTAGTTTCCTCCCACTCACAGGTCTATCATGCTGAACACCTGAGGGAGACCCTCTCCAGATTTCCAGATTTCTGTACAGCTTTCTCCTCTTC
The DNA here is from genome assembly GCF_004348235.1 of Phoca vitulina. Classification (NCBI taxonomy): domain Eukaryota; kingdom Metazoa; phylum Chordata; class Mammalia; order Carnivora; family Phocidae; genus Phoca; species Phoca vitulina. Next base: position 47,299,623 of record NW_022589714.1, on the reverse strand, counting down.
AGTGCTCTGTCCTGCAAATTCTGGCCACCTTGTTCTCCCCAGAGTTTTAGCTCTGGCCCCAGACAGAGAATTCTCAACTCAGAGTATTTGCTGAGCTCTGCCTGGATTCTCTCCCCAAGCTACAGCCTGGAAACCCTCATAAGACAGTAAGCTTGGGCAATCATAGGGCTTACTTTATTTTCGTATCTCTCAGTAACTGTCCTTTATTGCCTGATATGGTTTGAACACCATTGTTTCATACATTTTGTCTGGTTGGTTGATTGTTTCAGGAAGGAGAATAAATCCAGTCTCTGTTGCCAGTCTTGTTCTGGAAGCAAAAATCCTTCTTTTTTATCCTTTGTTACGACTAAAACAGTGCGGGGCACATGGTTGGTTCATTCATTGACAGCTTCTTAAATTAATTCATTTTTGTAAGTAGTGATATTCAAGGAAAATTTGTTTAGAAATTCAGTTGTTGGTTAGGGGCGCCTGGGTGGCTCAGTCGGTTAAGCGTTCTGCCTTCGGCTCAGGTCATGATCCCGGGTCCTGGGATCGAGCCCCGCATCGGGCTCCTTGCTCTGCGGGAAGCCTGCTTCTCCTTCTCCCTCTCCCTCTGCTGCTCCCCCTGCTTGTGTTCCCTCTCTCTCTCTGTCAAATAAATAAATAAAATCTTTAAAAAAAAAAAAAAAAAAAAAAAAAAGAAATTCAGTTGTTGGTGATTGGGTAAATTTTTTTTAATGTTCAATAACAAATTCTTGTAATTCTTATTCAGGTGACCAAATTCACTTATGAATTCAAATTCTTGTAATTCTTACTCAGAAGACCAAATTCACTTATGAAATTGCATGAAGGTAGATTAAAAATTTTTTGGAAACAAATATATACATAGCAATGTTTTTGAAATGCTTGCTTCATGTGGACCTGCTTTTATTTCTTTATTTTAAGATAATTTCCTAACTTATAGAAAATGACAAACATGAAATCAATACATTTATAGCAGAATCCATGTTTATTGTCACTACCAGTGTCTCCCCTGAATGCCTGGGACACAGTAAATAATACATATTCAAAGAATGATTGAACGAATAGAACACTTTTTGGGCAGAATACTTTTTACCTCACCAACCAATATGATTTTATTTCAGTAACATCTCTATCAAATATATCCATCCTCCCTTTTTATAAATCAAAGCTCTATTTATAATAGATCCATGCCTCTTCTGGTTCTCTTCACAATAAGCTCTGTTGCCCTTGCTTTGTAACATTGTTTTGCCAGATGAAGTTAACACAAATCAATATTTCTTTCTCTATAAGAAAGGCCAACATTTTGATTTGGAAATCTTAATTGAAGAGGTTTGGCTTGCAGTCTTGAAAGCATCAGAGTTGCATAATGCTTTGACTTCTAGCTTAATTCTTGTGGATTCTTGGGGCTCTAGCCCCTTGCCTGGAGCTCTCCCCTCATCTGTCATGCCTTTTTGTGGTCCAGCCAAATCTTGCACATCTTTCAAGCCCAGCTTAAGCCTTCCTTCCTCTGTGAAGCCTTCTCCTGACACAGCAATCTCGCCCTCTGCCTGTTCCTTAGAACTGAATTCTTTTCCATTCACTTGGTACCTCATCAACCATACTCCTTGTCATACCTTTTGTGTTTACGTGGGAACATTCATCTCAACCAGCTCGTGACCACCTTCAGGACCAGAGACCCACATGTGCCCAGCACAGGAATAATACTAGCAACAACCAACGCATACTGAGTACTTACTATGTGCCTGTGGTTGTTCTAAGACCTCCTTAGGAATGACTTCAGTTAATCCTTACCTCACTCTAAAGGAATGGTGCTATCGTGATCCTGCTTTCCAGACCAGGAAGCTGAGGCCCAGAGAGTCAGGTCACTTCCCCGGGGTGGCCAGCAGAGCAAGGATTCAAATCAAGCATTCTGAGAGCCTGAGCCCTCAGCCCTGCACTGTGCCATGGCACCGGGGGGTGGGGGGTGAGGGGGGTGTAGTAGTAACTCAGTACATCTCTGTTGAATGAAGGCAAAAATGCAGGTCTGGCCTCTGCAGGAGGGAAAGATCTGGAGAAGCTCTGTTCTGTTACTCTCGCAGCCTCGCAGTTTTCCATCACCACTCCATGGTGTTGTTTTAGGAGCAAGATCCTGTGTGGTCCAGGAGGAAAAGGAGAGGATAGAAGTGAGGTGCCTACACCCCTCTCCCGCCTTCCTCCCTTGCAGGCTGGGCAAAGAGCAAGTTGGGACAATTCTTCTTCCTGCCACCCCGTAGCTCTCGGAGTCAGCTGACAATCTTGCACAGGGAGAAGCAGAAAAGGGAGGGGAGGTAAGTAGCGCCATCCTCAGGCTCCCTGGTTTCTGGGGCCTGAGCCTCCCAAGGCTCAGTCAATCGGATGTGCCTTTAGCTTGCCGGAATTCGGCCGGATTTACAGAGATAAGATCACTCTGACCCTTAATTCCCCAATGTAATTTATGGGCTTGCCTCCTTGGGCTGCAACACGTCTGGCTCTATGGAATCTCATAATTATTTATGTAAACACAGCATCCCGCCTTTGTGGATTATAATTGGACTTGAACAGCAAGAAGTAGGGACTTACACCCTTGGGACCATGCTGAAACCCTTCTTTTGAAAACTCTCACCTGAGTCTTTGAAATCTTCCCTGTGGCTCATGGATAGCTTTAACCAGACCAAAAACAATTTTTTTTCCCCTTCCTCCTTCAGCAGGCCTGGGCAAATGTATCCCCAAACATCACAGGTTTTGTAGGGTCCTCTCGGCAAATGGGGTAAAGATACGCCAACCATCTTGGGTGGACCCAGACTGAGAGGACAGGAGCCCTAGGGTGGAGGCCTCCACAGATCTCCTCATTGTCTGTTGGAACATGAATTTTATACCCCCACTAAGAATAAACAGGATTAGGAATTTAATGCTGTTTGGAAAAGAGGAGAGGTGGCTGGTTGAAAGAGAAAGGTCTTTGCTTTTTATTCATGCTGCGAGTTCCCCAGGAACCTTCGCTGTACATACACACACGAGAGCCAGGAGGATTAGGGGAAAGAAAATGAGCTGATTGAACCAGATGGTTCAGGAAGCACTCCCAGGAGGCCACTGGGGTGGATGAATCTGCATCTTTAAATAACATTAATTTCTGAAAGGCCCAAATTGTTTCCTAAATTACTGCACTGACCTCTTAGCTTTCATCTATTTTTACGGCAACTCTCCTGGTGGAAGGTACGAGCCAGCTTTGGGGAAATTCCTCATCTTCGGGCTGCTGGTAAGGAATCTGTTTCCTAAAGGAAAAAGAAAATCTTTAAGAAATCAAGGTGCTTTGGAAAACGGATTTCAGCAGAGACAACCCACCCCCCCCCACCACGCCCCAGCCAGGTGATCTGAACAAACCATCGAGTTCTACTTGCCAGCTGGGCGACTCATTTCCTCGGGAGCCAGGGGCAAACCAATTAACCTCAGTATCCCCATCTGTAAAATGGGGTTAATAATGCTTACCTGCTGCAAGAGTGCTGTGAGCTTTTAATTGGGTAATGGCTGTGGAGCCCTTTGATGCAGTAAATTTTATTAACTTCCAAGGGATTCCCCGAGGCTAGAAAAAGCAGTTAAAACCCAAGAAAGAAGAAAGGCATTGAAACGCAAAGCTCGGCTAAGCTTTCACCTCCAGCTCTAATTTCAGAAGTGCGGACGGGAGTTGGCCGCTCCAGGGGGACTGGAAAGCTATGGCCAGGACTGGAGCCGTTTGAATGGCATTTGGGAAGGGAGAGCCTGCAAACTGTCTCAGAAGGAGCTCAGCTTTCCGATCGTGGAGGCTGAAGGTAAACAAATAGCCTTGCGTGATCAAACCGAGATCCTTCTTTGTCCCCCCTAAGGTGCTTTTCCGAGAGCAAGTCGCCAGTAAGGGAATTATTCTGGTGTTAATCCAAGGTCCTTGGAACTGAATTTAGAAACCCCCAGCTTCTGGCTTCCTGCTTCCCAACAATTAAATAAAGAGAGAACTCAAGGTCTGGCCTCTAGCCAGGGTTCCTGAGCAGAGAAGGGGTGGGGATCAGCATCAGCCATGGGTCAGAGAACTGGGGCTTTTGCGAGTTCCATCACTCGTGGTGAGCAGCACCGGCTTAGGTTGCTGGGCCAGCTCTGTGCCTCAGTCTCCCACTTTGTAAAAATGATTTTAATCAGACATCTTTGCCTTGAGGGCCCGAGTAATTAAGATTTGGCATGTGAAGTGCACTAACATTATAAAGCACGTTCAAAGTGTTAGCTGTTCTAATTCAGGACAAACCCCTGCTTTCCTTTAGTAACTTTTAAAAATCGCAGTTCTTGGGGCGCCTGGGTGGCTCAGTCGTTAAGCGTCTGCCTTCGGCTCAGGTCATGATCCCAGGGTCCTGGGGTCGAGCCCCACATCGGGCTCCCTGCTTGGCCGGAAGCCTGCTTCTCTCTCTCCCACTCCCCCTGCCTGTGTTCCCTCTCTCGCTGTCTCTCTCTCTGTCAAATAAATAAAACCTTTAAAAAAAAAAAAAATCGCAGTTCTTGGATCATTGTACTCCAAGTCAACTCATTCAGCACAAGGAAGGCCTTCTTCCTCTCTAACTTGTGATCGCCCCCAACACATATTCAGTGCTCACTCATCAGTCAACACAACTGGGCATCGGTTACAAGGACACAGCCCAGTAGGGTGACCAACTCGTCCTGGTCTGCCTGGGGCTGTCCCAGGTTTAGCACTAAAAATCTGTGTACCAGGAACCCCCACTTTAACCCTGGCAAGACTGGGATAACTGGTGAGCCCACTGGCTCCTCGGGCTGGTCAGAGACTGTCATTACCAGTTCCTAACAAGCAACTATGGACCCAACATGAACATATCCGGGAAAAAGAGGCATCCTGGTGTTGCAGAGGAGCACTGAACAGGGAGTCCTACAACCCAGCTTTCACTTCTGGCTCTCCCACTATCTATTGACCTCAGATCAGACCTGTGGCCTCAGTTTCCCCAGCTGTAAAAGGAGGGGGTATGATGTGACCCCTTTTCACCTTTTTCTCCAGGGAAGAAGGCCACAAGAATTTGCCCAACCACCCGGGGGGTATGCTATGTGGTTTTCAACAAAAAGGGCCAGTGGTGGGAACATGCTGGAGACCCGGGTCTCTGCTTGTGGGGTTCAGCCCCTAGTGCCCACAGAGTCCTGTAGCACCCTTTCTCTGTGAGCAGCGAACACACGGCTAGCAACGTGGCCGTTCCGAACAGCCAAGTGATGTACAAAGCAATCTACAGAGTTCTGTAGGCCACTGTCCTTCCTAAAGAGAGCATAAGTATATCCCTGAGATTCAAAACTTGTCTTTTCCAAGTCTGTGTTAGATTCAAGTTTGGCAAAATGGAGTGCTGAGTCCAAAAATTAAAACAATTTAAAAGACCTGCACTGTGTCCCTCTTCACAATTTACTAACCTATACTGGTTTTGTTTTTCTGTTTTTTGTTTTTTTTGGTGTGGTTTTCTGTAATTGTGTTTTATTGTACAATACAAAGGTAAAGAAAAATATCTGCTGCTAAAAGAATTAAAACCACATTAATTATACATATGTTTTGTCTTTGCTGCCCAGATTCTCCAGCCCAACCCCTGCTTGCGTTTCTCCTTTGTTTGAGCCAGGTAGACGGGGGAGATCATCACAATTGGATTGTTTTGGCGGGGCCACTTACTTTTGGGGGGCTGATCCTTTTAGAGTCGCCCTTGATAGGAGCTTAAGTTAACAAAAGCAGTCTTCTCATGACAGATCAGAACCTGGCCGTTATAGCATTAAAAAAAAAGAAGAAGAAGAAGAAGAAGGAAAAATCACATTGAGAAGCACTGGGAAACAATGATTGAATCAAAGCCGCCCTCCGCAGCCTCCCCCCACTCCCGCCCCATCTGAAAACAGCCCTGTTTCAATTTCACCGCTGAGCTCAGCCTGCCTGCTCCAGACTTCCAGACCTCGCACTCTATAAATCGTCTCTGCCCTTGCCCCAGAGTTGCTGACTATATGTATTTTTGGGCCCAGCATTAATTCCCTCATCCTTGGCTGGTGACATTAAGATTTGTAACTGATAGAATGTGTTTTTAATGTATTTCCTGCAGGTTACTATTAAAGAAATCTAATTCTTCTGAACTTGCAAAAGGTTCTGCTTCCATTTATATAAAAGGGGCGGGGGGGGGGGGTTATTACGGGAAGAATTCCCCTGCAGCCTCCAGATGGACCGGGTGGCCAGAGGGGCCTGCAGCTCTGAATCTCCGCTGAGTTCTGCCTCCCTCTCTTCCTCCTCCTGCCTGCGCCTTACTTTACCTAGGTATGAAATGAGGATAAATATTTGTCTACGAGATGAGGGTGTTGTAAGGATTAATTGGTTGGTGCTTCGGGAAGTGTTTGAAGATGAAAGAGGCTCTCTGCAGATGCTAAGTAAACTCATACCGTGTCTGGTTTTAATGAGCCAGGTGAAGCCAGTGGGGATGGCTGGAGATTAACTGTGCCTAGTCCAGAGCCTGCCTGCATGGGCAGCAGGAAAACTGGGTGGCGCTCCCCGCTGGCTCCCTGGCTCCTGACATATTGGTCTCTATAAATATACGTGAAGGAACCAAATTGGGATTTAACCCCGACCCTCATATCACAGAGGGCAGGGCGTCAGACTCCCCGAAGCATGCTTCCTGCCCATGATTCTAGCTCATGGCCTGGGCAAGTCACTTGGCCCCTTGGCCTTTCCAGATCTCAGTTCCTTGTTTGTTGATGGGGATAGTCAGGGTCCCCATCTCCTAGGGTTACAAGAAGGATTTCTCATAGACATGGCCAGGAGCAACTGCACGCTTGCTAAATGTCAGAGAGGCTCTAGGCACTTTATACTCACAAACTCACCGAACTCTCACACCGGTCCAAGGAAGGACTGTTGTTATCAACCCCATTCTGCAAGTGACAGAACGGAGGCATGAGGGGTTACTTGGTGGCTTACGCAAAGTTCAAGTTCTTTTCTTTGTATCCCTCCCCCTCCCTCCTTGAGGCCCAAGTTCTCGAGCACAAGCTAGACCATTGATCATGAAGGGCAATACTGTGTGTTATACTTAGAACGACACGCACATCCCCAGTGCACAGCAAGCAGGTTGTCTGGGGGCTTCTCAGACTTGGCCTGATTTTTCCCAGCCAGCAGAGAGATACCCCGGGTCGGGGCTGGGCAGCGCATGATCCAGGACAGGCCCTGGGAAGGTGTGAGCCAGGAGGCAAGGGACCAGGGCAACTGCCAGGGGCTCTGCGAGCTATGGGAGGATGCCAGCTGTGTGCATCCAGCCGACCTGCAGGCTTTGGTCAAGTGTAAGTCTGGGCCCGCTCAGAGTGATCACATCTGGGACCCAGGATACTTCATCAGAAGTATTCACGCCAGGGGCGCCTGCATGGCTCAGTCGGTTGAGCATCTGCCTTCGGCTCAGGTCATGATCCCAGGGTCCTGGGATGGAGCCCTGCATCCGCATCAGCTCCCTGCTCAGAGGGGAGTCTGCTTCTCCCGTTCCCGCTCCCCCTGCCTGTGCTCGCTCTCTCTGTCAAATAAATAAATAAAATCTTCAAAAAAAAAAGTATTCACGCCAGATCCTGGTACCTCAAAGGCCATCAGAGTTATGAGGTATTAGCGCTGAAATATGCATAGGAACCCCTGGAATTGTGCCAGGGCTAAAGAGGGGGAGATCCTGGGAGGTGGGGGTTTTACAGCTGCTGTGTCGGGCAATCAACAAGCCCAGGGGGCAGAGTGAAGCAGAGTGGCCCGTGCTGTGCTTTGACTCCGTGTCAGGAGCCAGAGGGGAAACGGAAGCCCGTGGAGGCATGACCTCACACCCCCAGCCCGTGACGTCACAGGCCAGGTCCTGACAGAGTAAAGGCTGGGGAAGCCGCTGGCTGGAACAGAGATATCTTCGGCAACTGCTGGTGGTGATGGAAAGGTGGAAATGGAATTTTGTTTAAATATGATGCTATTTTGAAAAGTCTAATGTGAAAGTCCCTATTTAAAAAAGAGTTGACTCTACATTGAAATTGGTTGGTGTTTCCACACCCACATGTTGACTAAGGCCTTGGAAAACAAACTTCCTGGTAGATCCTGATTCAAATCACTCGGGAGTGAATGCTTCAAGGTACAATCCCTGAGCTGTGAGCAGAGGGGCCTAGCCAAGAAAAACCCTGTGTCTGTGTTTATGAAAAGGCAAACAGATCTCAAAGGGAGGCCCAAATCCTAGCTGGCTTTGAGCACAGGCCCTCCAGGGAAGAACACAGGGATTTGAAGCAGGTCTGAGCACAGCTTCTCTGGGACCCCTGTTGGCCCCCTTTCTCTGTGTTTCTGAGAAGGGCAACGTGGAGCCTCCTCCGTTAGCACCCACTAAATGCTGGGCCATTCGCTGCATCTTCAGCACGAAGCCGTATGAAATATGTGCATATTAATGCCTCAATGTCCCTTTTCTCAATGCAGAAATAGGGTAAGCAGAGTGACCGATGTCCCAGTTTGCCCCAAATAGTCTCAGCGCATGCTGTTGTCCCAGCATAATTAATGATCGCTTTCCCCTCCGTTCTCAAAAGTGCCCCCGTTTGGATGATAAATTATATATAGACATCCTAGGTTAAGCGAATTGCCCAAATTCGCCCAGCCGGTGAGTGGCAGAGTTGGGATTCGAACCTGCGTTTCGTTTCGTTCAAAAAGCAGACCGTGTGGGAGTTCCTCCTCATTCACAATAACAAAGACCGTCAGGGGTGTTAACTGCAGAGCTCGGGAGAAGCCCTTTGGGAGCTGCATGCCTGTTCTCCCTGACCCCCAACCTAGAGCCTCCTGGAACCTGTCTCATGTGTCTCTGTGCAGGAAGAAGCACCCCAGTGGCGTCAGGCTCAGCAGATGAAACACACACCCTCACCAACAACCCACTCTGGTGTGTTTGTTTTGTTTGCTGAGTGTGTTCCTTCCAGTTCCTCCACGATAAAAATGCAAGAACTGGCTTCCCCATTTGGACCACCAGCCCAGCTTCTGGGCCCTAGCCTCCAAGCCAGGACCACGTTAGCTCACCCCACTGAGAGGCCCTCTTTCCCTCAGAAGGCTGCCCTGGGGCCTGCCCTCAGGCTTCTTTCCATGGCTTCGGAAACACACGGGCTTGCCGGTCATCCCAAATTCCTGTGAAACAGCTGTGTGTCAGGACCACAGAAATGATCCAATCCAAGCTCATTTTTACCAGTGAAGAAACTGAGGTCCCAATAAGTCAAGTGACTGGCCCAAAGGCATAGAGCCAAAAGCTGAAGCCAGAAGACCAGGTCTCCTGACCCCGAGGCCAGGGTTCTTTCAAGCTCGGTTGGTCCTCAGGGTGGCCTCGGGCTGTCCAGTGTGTGAGATACCTCTAGTCACCCCCGGAGAAGCCGTCTGTGTGATGAAGCTTGTTAGATGCCTGAGACCAAGACGTGTCTGCCTGACCCAATGCCCCAGACCTTGAATCCCAATCTCAGGGTTAGCGGCAGGGTCATTTGCTCAACCACCCACTGAATCCACTTGCCTGCCCCCCAGCCAGGTGGTTATACACAAACACCCCCAAGGTCAAAGAAATCACCACTCCTGAGGGGGCCTTCAGACAACCAGCTACTAGAAATGTCTTCCTTGTACTGAGTGGACAATGGTTTCCTTTCACTCTTTAGCCTTGGTTTCCCCCCCAAAGACCCAGTGCAGGGCAAACGTGACCCCGCTTCTCCTACACACCCTGAAAACCACTGCTCTTTCAATTATCCTTCACGTGCTGTTTCAGTGGTAGGAGAGGTGCCGAGACCCGAAGTTGAAGCTCATCTCTGCCCTTTGCTGTGTGGCTTGGGACAAGTCACTGAGCCTCTCTGAACTTCAGCTGGCTCATGGGAAATATGGGGAGAGCATGAGAGTGTTTTCTTCGATGGAGATTATCAGGATATGATGACGTTACCCACATAACAACCAGCTAGGTCCAGTGTCTGGTACAGTAAGCATTTACAAACGGGGACATTAATATTCTCACTTTTCTTCAACTTCAGACTATATTTCTCTAAATGCAGCACCGAAGCTTTTGTTTCTCGGGAAGCCACATCACACAGGCAACTTTTCTCACCAGCCACAACCCCTGTCCCTTTGCCCCACACAGAGCTGCTAATACGGTCCCCCCACGAGCGGCGACTCTCACAGACGTGCTTTGTTCTCTCCCTCCCAGGGAGGCCGGCAGCATCGCAGCTTGGACTTCATCCTCCTAGAGACTGTCTGTATGTCTTGTGGCCCATCGGGACCATCCTTCAGGATCTGAGATGTGCAGAGTGGGGGAGACGAGAACCACGTGAAAACCACAAAGGCTCAAGCCCGTGAGGCTGCAGCCGGCCTCCGCTGGCCTTCTCCCCCTGTGGGTCCCTAAAAGCCTGCCCGGCTGCCCAATGACGTGACCCCTTTAAGCCCGACTGGCCGTGTGGACCTTCGGCCCACAATTGTCTGCAGAGGAGCCCTTGTGGCCCTTTTGAAGTTCAGCGGAGTGAAGTGTGATCTTAGTGAGCCGGAACAGGTCCCGATAAAGCGGCCTCCTCGGCCAGGGGGCCTCCCGTCTGCAAAGCCATTAACATGGGAAGCCCAGCTGGGGCTGAGCTTTCCTGGCTGGGGCCTCTGGCCCTTCCGCTGGCCTTTGATCACCGGACAGTAGGAAACTTATGGCTCAAAGGGATAACTCCCTCTGGCCCCCTTGGTTTACAGATGAGGAAACGGAGACCCAGAGAGGGGCAGCGACTTGCCTGAGGTCACACAGCTGGCGAGGGGCTGACCCCGTGCTGGGAGCCCTTGTCCACACTGACCAGGCCCTCCTCAGGCAGTACAAAATGATGTGTGCTCAGCGAGAAAAAGGAGAGAGGACCCCGAGGACACCGAGGACACAGTGACGATGGAAGATTCGGTGTCTTTCCCTGGAAAGCGCTGGCGGGCCCCCGGCGCCTGCACACAGGCCAGGCCTGCTGGAGGAGGCAGGGAGAGCCGCACAGGTCTGACGAACACCCGCAGCCTTCTCGAACACAGCGCTGCTGGTCCCCCGGGGCCAGCAGGAGCGCGGCCGGGCTGGTGTGTCGCCGGCCTCTCCAAGGCCTCACAGCGCGGGCGGGCGCTTCCGCCGCAAAGGGCTCCGAGGTGACTTGGATGATGAATAGGGCCAGGCCAGACTCCATCTCCTGGCGGTTGTGAGGATTAAATATGGGCTTAGAATAGTGCCTGACAGGTACTCCAGGGCTGGCCGCTGTCATCACCGATGCTGTCACCGTTCCCAGGACATCCGTCGTTCTCCTCCACCCTCAGGGCTGATTTAGCCAGCCAGGCCACGTCCCCGCCTTCCCCCATCTGGGGAGAAAGGAAGGCTATTCTGGCCAAGGATGGACTTGTAGCTGGGCTCCTCGCCCAGACTTCCAAACCCACCAGTCAGAGGGCCCCAGGAACACGCCACGGGATCTCTGGACTGACAGGGGGCCCCCCACAGCGGGTGAGAGGTCCGGCTGCAGTGTGCGGAGGGGTCAGCCTGTCCTCTGGCTCTCTGCGCGCCCCTCTGAGCTTCCAGAGCACCTGAGGGAGGGAATTCTCCTGTTCTAGATGTAACCCCCTTCCTGGCCTCTGGGGATGCTTCTCAGGAGTGGGGGCTGGGAAAGGGCTCCCCCAGCCCCGAATGCCTGCAGATCCCCCCAGAACAAGATATAGGGGTAATTCCCACCATCTGAGTGAGTTGGGGCAAGGAGGCAGGGGGACCTGGTCTTTCTTTTCAGCCTCGGAATCTTAGTGTGTGGCTTTCTGGCAGCAGATTGATGTTCCTAGTGATGTGTTGCTCAGGCTGCTGTGAGAAGTAGTTGGCATTCGTAGGGACTGATGGGATGGAGAGAGCCAGAGCCTGCTGGGGCCTCAGGGAACCGTTCTCCAGAGTGTCCACAGTTTACCGTTCTGTATGTTCTAGATCTGACTTCTTCTTAGCCTCTTCGGAGAGTCTTAGCTCTGTGAGGACCAAACCCAGGACATTTCCTCCCTGTGAAACTCCTCACAGTGACTAGCAACTGATCTTCACTGTGGTCACACAAAGGGATGAATGAATGGTGAGCTGGTTCTCCCACTTGGCAGCATCCCAGCATCCCTCTCTCTCTGCCCCCACTCCATCCTAGAGTAAGTACCGTGTTTTAACATCACATTGATCAGCGAAGAGACAGAGACAAAGACAGAGTCCCACCCCTGAAGAGATCCCTCCCGTAGGCACTACATGTCACACAGTGCGGGGGGTGCCCTTCCAGAGTGGTACAGATGCGGAGAGAGCACAGGGGAGAGGGACATGCTCTGGCTAAAAAGGGTAGAGTTAGGGAAGGCTTCCCGGAGTAGGAGATGGGCTCTGAGCCAGCAAATGTAGAGGGTAGGGACATGGAAGGGTGTTAAAGGCATCCCACCCCAACGGGGTTGGCTGAGCAAAGGCGCAGAGGCAGGAAGGCGCAGAGAAGCCTGGGGACCACTGAGAGATGAGCAGGGCTGGATGTGGGGCAAAGACAGTGTTGGGGTGGAGACAGGAGCAGGGCTCCACGTGACAGGTTATCCTGAGGGCAGTGACATCCTCAGTGGCGCCTCATGTCTGCACCGTCCCTCCATCAAAGGAGCAGTAGGGTCTTTCAAGCCTAGGACCAAAACCTGGCTCTATGTTTTGCTGGCTGTGAGATGTGGACAAGTTCCTGGCCCTCCCTGAGCTCTGATCTCTGTTTCTGGAAACACAAGAGATCAGAGTCTCTCGCCAGTAGAGTTCCTCAAATAATTAAATAAATAAAAGGCTGCTCATGTTGACCCTTCTGAGTATTCAGGCCATGTGCCACGGGCCGGCCTTCATTCTGTGGTCTCACCTAGCTGCAAGGGAGGCCAGGAGATACGGTCTCTCACTCAGCTGTTCTCAACCTGACCAGATTTTGCCCCCACCCCTGGGCGACACCTGGCAAGGTCCGGAGACATTTTTGGTCACTTCTGGGTGGGTGGTGGTGGGGAAAGGCCAGGGGCGCTGCCAAATGTCTTACCAAGCACAGGACAGCCCCCAACACGAAAGAATTCCCCAGCCTAATACGGGTAATAGCGCTGAGGTCAAGAAACCCTCCCTGGATTGGGCAGCCAGTGCTTGGGGGTCCTATTACGAAATGAAGGTGGGGAGCAGCAACATGGGGGGCAAGCAGCAACGTTGCTATGGTTACAGACACCGAGGGTCACATGTTTGAGGAGGATTAACTGATACCTTTTCCCAGGGTATCTCTCTCCAGCAGGGATCAAAGCGTTAAGTCAATGGGCTTCGAGGACTATCAAGAATGAGCCCACAAGACAGGGAGGATTTGTGGCTGGGCAGTCCTGAAATCTCAGCCCCTGGGTGGCCCACCCAGAACCGTGCCACCAGGGAGGCCGGAACCCACAAGCCTCCCAGGGAGACGGGGCCCCACAGGTGAGGTTCGCCGCCTCACCCTGCGGCATTTCCCCCTCCTGACGGTTTTCCACGACATAACCTGGGACCTTGTGAAACCTATTTTGGATTGGTTCTGTTTTCCAAGGATGCGAAAACTGAGCTGAGCTCAAAGGAGGGTGAGAAATAAGGGGCTTTCATTTCCAGGAAAGACGGCACAGTAGAACCTTCCGGGTCATTCACATGACAGCACCGAGTCACCTGCCTTAAATCACAGCATGAGAAAGTGGCCGAGAGGAGTACAGATTTGGGTATATTCTAAGGAACTATCCCACTTACCCTATTTGACTGTACTCTCTCTCAATCAGGGGTTTATTGGGCATTTACAATATTCCAGAAACTGTCCTTCACACTCCACAGATGCTACCTCCTTTAATCTCTCCAGAGATTAATTTGCCTGAGGCCACAAGCTAGTAAAATGCAGAAGGACAAGCTTTGACCTTGGGAATGTCTGGCCCTATAGCTCACGCTCTTTCCACACCACCTCTAGCCGCACGACGGCCAAATAGGGATCTGACCTATTGTCAAGGGGCTGCACTTCCAAGGAGGAGAGCCACCCCATCTCCGTCACTTGCTCCGCCGTCTCACCCACAAACAAACCTCAGTCTGGGGATAAACGTTGCAAAGAATGGCGTCATCCACTCTCTAGTTTCTAGCTGGGGAAAACAGGAGGCCAGAGTGGTCAAGTGGCTTGTTCAAAGCCACACAGCGAGTCAGCAAGTGACTCAAAAGCCCTGCCTCGCGTGGCTTTAACGAATAAACAAACAGCGATGGGGGCCACAGCCCCAGCCACCCTGCAGATTTTGCCAGGAAAGCTGAGCTGTTGATCTGGGGAAGAGGTCCAGCAGGGAAGAGACTCCAGGTTTTCATAGCTGTGGGACTCCTGGGGGCTGTGCAGAGGAAACCAGCAGGGGAAGAAAGGTTGTTTTTGCCGGCAGGCCCGAAGGAAGCAGCAATGACTCAAGGATACATATGCTCCAAATCCATTGAGCAGAAAGGCCCCATTTTTAGATAGATGCTCTTTCGAGCCTTAACCACACCCGATGCCACAAGCCAGCATTTGTCAACAGGAAGCCCATCCCAGGGATGCGTCTTCTGTTCCCTAGCTCTGGTTGCCCTGGGGCGGGGGGTCCTGCTGGGGGTTGGTGGGAACCAGAAGCAAGGGGCTGGGCCACCAGACCGAAGGAGCCAAGCCCAGGGATGACCTTCAGGCCTCTAAGGAAGGCAGCTGTGTCCAGCAGCCAGGACCTCAGAGTTTCCCAGGCCAGGTCCACCACGAAGGGCCTGAAATAGCTCTGAGGTTCTATGTCCACGGGGCAGGGAGGCCAGAGGCAGGGACTGCGGGCAGTGGGAAGGAGCACAGCACGGCTTTGTTGGGGCCGCCAGGAGCTCCGTGCCCACCAGGCTGTAGCACCTGCCAGCAACAGAGCGGGGTAGAGATGCCGGCTCACGGCTGGGCTTAGCCGAAGGAGAAAGCCATTTGTTAGGCTATGAAAGTTGATGCAGCGAACCTGAAACTTATCACCGGGAAAACATTCAGACAATCCAAATGGAGGGACATTCTGCAAGAGAACAGCCTGCGCCCAAAATGTTGATGTCATAATGGTATTATTCATAATAGCCAAGAAGTGGACACAACACCAGTGTCCATCAACAGATGAACAGATAAACAGGACGTGGCATATCCCTGTCGTGAGATACGAAGCCACACAAAGGAATGAAGAACCGACACGTGCTACGACATGGATGAATCTTGAAAACGTGATGCTCAGTGAAAGAAGCCAGCCACAAAAGGCCACCTACTGCTGTAGGGTTCAGTTTTTGTGAAATGTCCAGAATAGGCAAGTCCATGGAGACAGAAAATAGATTAGCAGTTGCAATGGACTGGGGAGATAGGGTATGAGCGACTGCTAATAGGTCCAGGGCTCCTTTTGGGGTGATGGAAAGTTCTGGAATTAGATAGTGGTGATAGTTGCACAACTTTGTGCACATAGTAAAAAACCACTGAAGTGTACACTTAAAAGGGTGAATTTTATGGTCTGTGAATTATATCTCAATAAAAAATGGCTTTAAAACATGGTAACTAAATGCAGTGTGTGGTCCTTGATCGGACTCAATATTGGGGGAAAAAACAGTTACAAAGGACATTATTGAGACAGGGACAGGTGAAGATAAGCATTGTATTAGATGCTAGTATTGTATCAATGTCAAATTGAGTTGACATTGTCTTGAGTTGATGACGGTGCTGGGGTTCTTTGTCTCTACCCGTTCTCAGTAGACATGGCAGAAATGTTTAGAGTGAAGTATCATGATGTCTGCAACATATTCTCAAATGGTTCAGCATTTACAAAAATGACAAGGTTCAATAATTTGCCCAAGGTTGCATGAAAAGAGACCAAGTTAAGAAATCAGATATCAGGGGCCCCTGGGTGGCTCAGATGGTTAAGTGTCTGCCTTCGGCTCAGGTCATGATCCCAGGGTCCTGGGATCGAGCCCCACATCGGGCTCCTGGCTCAGCAGGGAGCCTGCTTCTCCTTATCTCTCTGCTCTCCCCCTGCTCATGCTCTCTCTCTCTGTATCTCTGTGTCTCAAATGAATAAATAAAAAATCTTCAAAAAGAAATCAGATATCAGGGGCGCCTGGGTGGCTCAGTCATTAAATGTCTGCCTTTGGCTCAGGTCATGATCCCAGAGTCCTGGGATCGAGCCCCGCATTGGGCTCCCTGCTCCGCGGGAAGCCTGCTTCTCCCTCTCCTATTCCCCCTGCTTGTATTCCCTCTCTCGCTGTGTCTCTCTCTGTCAAATAAATAAATAAAATCTTAAAAAAAAAAAAGAAGAAGAAAAGAAATCAGATATCATCAGGATGCCCAGGTGGCTCAGTCATTAAGCATCTGCCTTCGGCTCAGGTCATGATCCCAGCGTCCTGGGATCGAGCCCCTCATCAGGCTCCCGGCTCCACGGGAAGCCTGCTTCTCCCTCTCCCACTCCCCCTGTTTGCGTTCCCTCTCTCCCTGTGTCTCTTTGTCAAATAAATAAATAAAATCTTAAAAAAAAAGAAATCTGGTATCATCTAATGCAGTGGGTGAAGAGCATGGGCTCTCCAGCCAGACTGCCTGGGCAAACATGCATCCCTGCCCCTTAGTGGCTCTGTGACCTTGGGCGAGTGACTTAACCTCTCTGTGCCTCATTCTCCTTATTTTAAAAGTAGGAATAATGAGACAACTATAATAATGCTAGTATCTACCTCCTGGTGTTATGTGAGTTAAAACACGTGGCACACTGAGAGTGCTCTGAACCTGTTTGGGGGCAAAGATCTGAAACTAAGTCTAGTCTGTTGCAGAGATGAGACAGACCTTTGTGCTGCCCCCTCCTCAGAGAGATGATGGAATCTCCTATGTTGCTGGGATGGAGAGCACTTGGAAAAGGGCAGAGTCACAAGAAGGCAGGAACTGATGGGTGAACAGGTCAGGGAAAGGGATGACAAGCCACTAGGGACAGGACCTCAGAAATCAAGTCCAGAGGACATAGGGGAGGGGGTGGGAGTGGGGAAAGGTCACACGAGTTGGAGCTGACAATGGCGATGCCCTAAACTGAAGGAGAGGAGACAGCTTCTAGCTGAACCGTCCCATGTTCCAGCTGAGGAAACGGGCCAAGAGAGGGGCATGATGCGATCAGAAGCTTACAGTAGGTAGTGCAAAGCTGGGAAAATATTGGCAGGACTCCTAGTCCCATGCTGTAGCCCCGGTAGGAATCTTCAGAACATGGTTTCTGTTGCCAGAGAAATGAAAAACACCTGGATACTAAAATAATGGGTGTCATTAAAAGGTTCTTTGGGGACCTACCATTGTTTTCAATACTTCCAAGACTCGGAATGCAAACTGGGGCAGCCACTGTGGAAACCAGTATGGTGGTTCCTCAAAAAATTAAAAATAGAACTACCCTAGGACCGATTAATGGCACTACTGGGTATTTACCCAAAGAAAATGAAAACACTAATTCGAAAGGATATCTGCACCCCTGTTTATTGCAGCATTATTTACAATAGCCAAGATATGGATGCAGCCCGAGTGTCCATCAATAGATGGATAGAGAAAAAAGATGTGGCACGTATATATACAATGGACTATTATTCAGCAATAAAAAAGAACGAAATCTTGCCATTTGCAATGACATGGATGGAGCTAGAGAGTATCACGCTAAGTGAAATAAGCCAGTCAGAGGAAGACAAATACCATATGATTTCACTCATTTAAGAAACAAAACAAAGGAACAAATGGAAAAAAAGAGAGAGAGAGAGAGACAAACCAAGAAACAGACTCTTAGAGAAGAAACTATAGAGAAGAAACTGATGGTGACCAGAGGGGAGGCAGGTGGTGGTGATGGATGAAACAGATGAAGCGGATTAAGAGTGCACTTGTCATGATGCGCACTGAGTGATGTATAGAACTGTTGAATCAATATATTGTATACCTGAAACTAACATAACACCATATGTTAACTATACTGGAATTAAAAAAAAAAAAAAAGACTTCAACTCACCCTACCACCATCCCTGCCCTGTAAATAGGAAGCTGTTATTGAAGGAAGACATTTTCTAATATGGATTGCTTCTTACACGGTGCCCCAGCACCATGCTAGGAAATTTACAAAACCCTATCAAGTGGGTTCTATTCCTACCCCCATTCTGCAGATGAGGAAAGCAAGGCTTAACAAGACTAAGGAGTTTGACCAAGGTTGCGGCTAATAAGTAGCAGAGACAGGATTTGAACTCAGGTCCTTCTGGCTGCAAAAACTGGGCCCTTTATGCTACACCAGTGATTTCCAATGTGGGTGCTTATGGCCCATGAGCTGTGTGGGAAGTAACATTAGAATGTCTATTTATTTATTTTTTAAATATTTATTTATTTCTTTGAGAGAGAGAGAGTGTGTGTGTGCACATGAGGAGAGGAGCAGAAGAAGAAAGAGAGAGGGAACCCCAAGCAGACTCCTTGCTGGTGAGGGGCCCAAAGCAGGACTTGATCTCTCAACCCTGAGGTCATCACCTGAGCTGAAATCAAGAGTCGGACTGGAGGTAGGAAACCTGAGCTGGTCTGGTGGCTCTCTGGTCATCCCAGACACAGGCTTCTTCTGTATTTCTGCTCTACTATCCTAGAACATGGCTTTTTCCTCCAAGTCACCTCACGGTTGAACTCCAGGCAGTGAGGAAAGGTAAAAAGGATCCATGCCCCCAACCCATTCATTCCCTTTTAAGGAGTTTTCCTGAAGTTTCTGCTTACAGATCACTGGCCGTATTTTCCTTTTGCCTGGGCACAGTGATGCTAAAATTGAGGTTCTGTCGCTGAGCAAGGAAGGGGAATGGGTTTGGGGTGGTAACTAGCAGCCTCTGCCCCAGTCTCCAAAGACAAGAGGGCATCTTGGGTCAGAGAACTCAAGAAAGGACCAGAAATCAAAAGACAGGTTCTGACCTTGATTGAGTCCCTGCCACTGAGTAAGTCCAAGAGCCTCTGAGGGCCTCAGCCCCGAACGGGGGGGGGGGAGGGTCAGGTGACGTGACACTGTGAACGGGCTTCGGAGACCATAAAACACTATTCCCATGGAAGGAGTGATGTTTCTGCTACTGCTGTCATTAAACCCAAGAATGGCCAGCTATTTGCTGCAGGGAGGAAGGTGGAGGGGCCTGGAGGGAGAGGGAGGACAGCATGGCTGGGACAAACAGAAAGGGGATAGAGATGCTGCGGGGACTCAGGTGCACTTGGGGAACATGCTGCAAGCAGGACTCGGTTCCCCCAGGGCCTTGTGCCCCAGGACGTGTAAAGCCGGGAGTCTGGCAAAGGCCCCACGCTGCCTTCTTCAGCCCTCAGGGCCTCAGACAAGGAGGCAAACAAACAGGACACCTGGGGGAGGCCCAAACACCCAGGAGAGAAGGGAAGGCCTCTGGGGGCAGAAACCAAGGTCTGGATCCCCACGGGGCCAAAATAACTTGCTGATTGAGTCAGTAAGGCCAACACATTGGTCAAGCCCGTGGGGGAGAAACCGAAACCCCAGCCAGATCTATTATTTAGCAGTTTGTCACCAAGCAAAAATATAAGTCCTAACCCCAACTGCGGGGTTGTTTGGTGTCAGGAGTCACCTTGGGTCAGCCCGAGCCAAGTCAAATGTTTTAGATCAGCTCTCCCCACAGTGCCCAATAGGGCAGCTGGAGGTGGGCTCCTGATGCTGGGGAAAGGGGCGACCTCTTCTCTAGGCCCCCAGGCCCTACGTCCTTGCAAACAGCTCCTTCCCTAACGGGGGTGGTGGGATACTAGGGGTGCACTTGAAGAACGCTGATGCCACGGTCCGCACGCAAATATTTGCTGAAGGCCTACCGTGCACGCATGAGCCCGGGGTAGGGTGGCTTTTGCTCCAGAAGCTGTGAGCTTGCTGATTGGGGCCTCTTCTTGGTGCTGGGGTGCAGCCCATTCCCCTCCAGGTCCCTGGCAGTGCTAGCTATGGAAAGTCGGCCGTTCAGAGTTCAAAAACTAATTGAGAACAGCCCGTGGAGGCCAGGGGACGAGGCAGGGGGGCGTGGGATAAATCACAAGCAGCATAGAGAATTATAAATCTAGTTGCATAGTCCCTCTGGTTTGGCACAGATGAAGTGTGTAAATCAAGCTTCCGTAGTTCTGCTCTCTAGCTCACCATTCCCTCCACCCAAGACGTGAACCAGAACTTGAAAAAAGAAGTGTTGTCGAAGTAAACGTCAATACAGAAAAGAACACGCATGGTAAGTATAAAGCAGCTTGGAGAAACTTCCCCAAGTGAACACACCCAGATAACAGCATCATTGAGATCAGGAAGCAGCAAATTGTCGGCCCCCTCAAGCCCCTTTCTAATAATCCCTCCCCAAGGAGTAACCCTATCCTGACCCCCTGCACCATACATCGTTTTGCCTGTTTTTGAACTCCATAGAAATGGAATCCTCCAGGACGTTCTCATTTGCGTCTGGCCTGTTTCACTCACCATCGCAGGGGTGAGATACGCTGTGTGTGCTTGTCACTTATTCTCACAGCTGTATGGCCTCTCGTTGTGGGAACAGACAACACTCTGTCCACTCCACTGTGGATGGACTTTGGGGCTGTTTCCAGTTGGGAGCTATCACAAAAGCGCGGCTACTAAAAACAGGGCTTTCTGGGGCGCCTGGGTGGCTCAGTCGTTAACCCTCTGCTTTCGGCTCAGGTCATGGTCCCAGGGTCCTGGGATCGAGCCCCGCATCAGGCTCCCTGCTCCGCAGGAGGCCTGCTTCTCCCTCTCCCACTCCCCCCTGCTTGTGTTCCCTCTCTCACTGTGTCTCTCTCTGTCAAATAAATAAAATCTTTAAAAAAAAATGGCTTTCTTTTCACAATCGGGTCCCATGGCCTTCCTTTTTTTTAAATGTTTTATTGTAGGAAAATATGTATAATATAAAATTTGTCATCTTAATCATTTTTAAGTGTATAATTCAGTGGCATTAATTCCAGTCACAGCGTTGTGCAAGCATCACCACTATCTATTTCCAAAATGTTTTCATCATCCCAAACAGAAAATCTGTATCCGTTAAGCAGTAAACCCTTCATTTCCCCTCCCCTCAGGCCCTGGTCACCTCTATTCTAGTTTCTGAGTCTATGAATTTGCCTTTTTCTTGGCAACACACAGATGTGGAATCACATAACATTGGTCCCTTTGTGACTGGCTCCTTTCACGGAGCATCATGTTTTCAAGATTCATCCATGCTGTAGCATGGATCTGAACTTCCCTCCTTCTGAATGGCCAAACCAGAGTCCATTGTATGGGTACAGCACATTTTGTCTATCCATTCATCTACCCATGGACACGTGGGTGGTTTCCACCTTTAGGATGTTGCGAATAATGCTGCAGTGAACATTGGCATGCCTCTTCCAGAGGACCTGGCGAGCAGGGAACTGAGATGGGTCCTCACACAGCCAGTACTAGACTGTCAGGGGAATGCAGTGAGATGCTCATCCCCAGGCTACAGGTAAGGAAACGGAGGTTTGGAGAAGTCAGGGATCTTTCCCAGCGTCAAGGGGCTGATGGAAGTGTCTGAGACCATCACTCAAATCCTGAAATCAGAACTCTGACCCCAAGCCCAAGGTTTTTATACACACAACACACACACCTACGCACACATTTCTCTCTTGCAACTCTTCTGGTCACAGAAGAAGTTAGAAGATTTGGTTTGCAGCCCAGTTCTTGCTTTAGTTCCAGGTAGAAAATCTTCCCCTGGAGCCGCTAAACCCCTACTTGGGCTTTCTTTTTTTTCTTGCTTTGTTTTTCTTTTTCTTTTTTTTTTCCCTCCCTCTTTCCTGGCAAACAGCCCAGGGCAAGAGAACAAGAGAAGCTTCTTGGCCACCTCCACTTAACCCTTAAACTTTGTGCTGTTGTTTTGTTTTTTGGGTTTTTTTTTTTAAGCTACAAGTTTTGTCACACCGCGGCCCTCCTGCCGCCAGGCCCCCCGAGTGGCCCGAGGCTCCCGCTACATTTCTAAGTTCTTCTCTTGGCACAAACAACAGATATCTAAGACCTAATTAGATTTTTATTCAAGGGACATGGAGAGAACCACTTGACTCAAAGTGTCCTCTTTCTCCGCCCTGCCAGAGTCAATATCGGTAAAAGACACCTACTGTATGTTGGGGCTGCCTGTGGTTCTGTTCTGGGAAGTGAAACAGACCCTGTCCCCAGGGGTGGCCCTGTCTGGCTGGAGGGGAGGGAGAGGGGGGCAGGCCACAGATGGAGAGGAACGATGGAGCCGCAGAGCCGGTGAAGTGAGATTCTGATGGTACAGGAATGCTGCTCAGGGATCTGGAGAGACGATGGGGACACCAGACGGGACATCCCCAGACATCTCCTACCAAAGGCTCTAGTCATTCACCATGCAAAGGTCGCTTGAACGAGTTAGGCCGCAGGGACAGGGAGCCCCAAACGCGGACAACCCCCAGGGGCCTGCCCAAGCCACGCTCGGGCTCTAAAATAAGGCCCGCCTGCGCACAAACCCCGTGGCCCGCGGGGCGCGGGTTCCCAGCCCCCTCCGCATGCAGGTAATACTCGCCTCCGCGCTGAACACTGGCTTCGGGCCTCTGGCCGAGCTGCAGCAAAATCCCGCGAAGCGGCGGGCCGGGGAGGGGGGCATCCGCGACGCGGCCCTTGGTGGGGGTGGGGGTGGGGCCGGCCAGGGATTCCCCCCCCTCCCCCCCCCCCCCCCAGGCCTCTCTGGCCCCGCTGTCCCCGCGCCGCGCCGGCCTCTCTCTCCCCGCCCCACCCGGGCCGACAATGCGCCTTTCAGGAGCCTCCGCCCCCCATGGAAAATCCCCGCGCGGTCTCCGGGGCGGCCGGCGTCTGCTGCCCTCGAGGCGAGGGATTCCGCGCGCCCGACGAGGTGCAGGGGCAACGCGCCCGCAGGCTCCGGGACCCGCCGGGACCCGCCGGGCCTGCCCGCCGCTCGCCGCCCCGGGAGCGCGCAGCCTCTGCCCGCCGGCCCCAGGGGACCCCGAGCCGCGAGCCCGGCCGGCCGAGGGAGCCCCGCTGCCTCCTCCCCTGCTCGGGCCCGTCGCAGAACTACAGTGCGTAGAACTTCAATTAATCAGATACCTACACGTGTGTAAGGGTCGCAAAAGTGCCTACATTCGTTCGTATCACACATAATACCAACTCCGTTCTTCTTCTTCTCCTTCTCCTCCTTCTCCTTCTTCTTCTTCTCCTTCTTCTTTTCCTTTCTTCTTGACTCCTCCTTGGGGACCCACCTCAGTATCATCCACTCCCGGGAAACCCAAATCAAGAACCTAGAATGAACTCTTTTGTATTTTTCCCCATGTTCTTATTAGCATATGCAAATATTTCTTTCTGCATTTACATATACAGAAATGCATATACATGGCATCTTGCTAGAAAGATTTTTCTGTATCACAGGAGCTGTTATGGTTGTATAGCGGTATTATTTATTTATTTATTTACATACAATAAAACTCGCATTCCCAGTTTTTTACTACCATGAGCGAGGGTGTGATAAAACCCTGTTGCGTATCTGTGTGTGCCCAGGAGTCGGATTGCTGGGGTAAAGTGGCCCTGGGTTTCATTTTAGAAGATACTGCAGATTGCTTTTGCCAAAGGTCGTTCCCCTCCCCTCCCCGCCAACGCCGAGTGAGGATGCCCTTTCCCGGACAGCCAGCAGCAACGGGTGGCACAGGTGCTTAGTGATTTTAACAGCTGGGACCCCCGGAGGTAACTCCTTGTCACTTTAACTTGTACTTCCTTGACCCCTTAATGAACTTGAGTGCATTTTCATCTGCTTTGGGGCTACTTGGCTTTGCTTTTTAGGAAAAACTGCAGCCTCGTGATACATCTTTATATGCTTTAAGCGTGGAAATTCCCGTTCACCCAGAACCGCTAGAGAAGGAGGCACTAGGGTGAATGGAATGATCTAGTTAGTAGAGTGCTCCCTCATTTGTCACACCCAATTATGAGCTTTCAAAAGATGAGATCATAGGCAGATATTTGTAGTAATGGGACTGTAACAAACAGGAGAAGCATGTGGGGAATGAAAAGTGAGTGGGCATTGGGGCCACTTACTAGATGTGTGCTATTGGGTAATCACCTAACTTCTTTGAGTCTCAGTTTGTTCATCTGTGAAACAGTGATAATGATGATAGTGCTGCTTACATCTTTACGGTTGTTGGAAGCATGGCAGTAATTTATGTAAAGAACCTGGGCATAGCTAATGGTCAGTAAGTGCTGGTCAATTATGATAAGCATGGTTTAGACTCTCCTCTGGTGTTTGTTTTTAAGTAGGCTCTGCACCCAGCATGGAACCCAACGGGGGCTTGAACTCACGACCGTGAGATCAAGACCTGAGCTGAGATCAAGAGTCGGAGGCTTAACGGACCGAGCCACCCAGATGCCCCTCCTCTGGTGTTCAGATAGGCCTGTCAGAAGCCTAGGGTTAGCCTGAATGTCAGTCGACACTGTATGGCCCTGGGTAAGATGAATTCTTTAAGTTTCCTGTGGGCCCAGTGATCAGACTCACATAAACCAGGGTTTTGCAACCTCGGCCTATTCACATTTGGAGCAGGATAACTCTTTGTTGTGGGAGGCTGTCCTGCGCTTTGTAGGATGTTTAGCAACATCTCTGGCTTCTACCCACTGAATGTCAATAGCACACCCTACTTCCCTAGTCATAACAATCAAAAATGTTCCCAGACCTGGCCAAATGTCCCCAGAAGGACAAAACTGCCTGTGGTTGAGAACCACTGATCTAAATCTTCCCTGGGAGAAAGGTCTTGAGGCTTTATATAACAAGGGGAGAAGCCCCTCCCTTGCCTCTGCTCCATGGGGCAGCCCCCCACGCTTCCACTCCCAGGGTGTCTAAATGGTCTAAACGGCAGCCAGGTCTGAGCAGGGCACTCTGGGTGGGGAGGAGCAGATGAGGTATCTTTCCTATGGACGTCCTTAAACTTCTCAGCCTGGGCACAGGAGAGAAGTGGGCATACTGTCCTTACCAGGTGCCCTCCAAAGCCGTCCCCAGGTAGGAACTGCAGTGTCCTACAGACCGACTGCAGGCTGAGTGAGCCCCGATGATGTCACAGAGTGACGACAGACAAACCAAGATCTGTAAGTTTTTGCTTTTGCAAGATGCTCTTCCCTCTCTTCCTCCCATCCCCCACCCCCACCCCCATGCTGTAGACTTGACCCAGGCTAAGCCATGGGCTTTCACCAGACCACAGTTTTAATTCTAACCTGTCTGTGGCTGACCTGAGAATCTAGATTTTCAGCCCCTGTGTCACATATGTTCCACTCCTGTTTCAGATAGGACGTTTCATCCTCACTGCAAACCCTTCATGGCCTGAAACACAATTCCTTGTCTTTCCTGCTGATTCAATGCAAGTCAACACATACTGAGTGCCGTAGCAAAAAGTGCTAGTTGCTTCCTGATGTCAATCTTTCCCTTCTTCAGTAGTAACAGAGTCCTGGGCAACACACCCAGTTAAAAAACTACATTTCCAGGCCTCCCTGGCAGCTTGGTGTAGCCATGTGACTAAGTTTTGGTCAACAAGGCACAAGCAGAGGTTGACAGAGGACTTCCAGGTGAGTGCCTTAAAAGGGCAGGGGTGCATATACCCTTTTTGTCCTTTTGTCCTTTCTCCCTCTCTCTTCCTGGAATTCAGATGAAATGGGTGGAACTCCAGTTGCCATTTTGGGCCATGAGGAGAATTTGAGGCTGACAGAGCAGGAAGGTAGGAGGATCCCAGTGACTGTGGAGCTACTCCACCTTCCCTGGAGCTGTGAGAGAAGAAAGCCCTGTGTGTTTAAGCCGCTGTGAGTGGACTTTGTTATCAGCAAACTGAAACAAGTGGCCTACTGCCCCTCCCCAGTCCACGCATCTGTCTTAGCCATTCTCCAACGTTCCCTGTCAGCAGATGCCAAATACCTTGGCGTTGTCATCGATTCATCCTCTTTCTCCAGCCAGTCAGCCACCACGACCTGTCAGTTTTCTGCACTAAGCACCTCCTGTACCCGTCTGTCTTTTCCTCTTCATCATTTTCCGCTTGGTGAGGGTAGGCAGGATTCAGAGACATGTGGGACGAGCAGCTGGGATGCCCAACTAGGCCGGGAGACGCCACGAGGGGCAGGCATGGGGGTGATACAGTTGTTTGATCAGTTAGGACTCTTGTTTACCCTGTGTGCTCAGGACCAGCACAGTGCCAGACATTTAGTAAGCAATCAAGAAAAAAAAATCTGGGGGATTAACGGACTAATTAACTTGATATACACACACGTACGTGCATAGATATGGCCTCTCTTTTTGTCATTCATGCGCACACACATTACCCTTCTTTCTGGAGACACCAGGTTACAAAGAAAACCCTCAAGAGTTTGCTGTTGACTAGAGCCATGTCACTTGTAAGAAGGACAAAATATGTATGCGGTCAGCTGGAAACCCAGGCCTGCTACTAGAAATAAACTAACCCCTTGTTGAAATCACACAGGAAAACTGAAGGGAGGTGGGGACACGGGTGGCAGGAAAAATGCCTGAGATCTTACACAGCTTGTGCAAACAGAATGACGGGGCTGGGAAGCCCTGGGAGTCTAGGAATTAATAGCCCCGCTGAGGCTCCGGGGCTCCGGAGATGGAGCTATTTAAAGCCAAGAAATGTCATTTCCACCCACAGAGGCTACCCCAGTTGCATTATCTGGACCCTCTTCAGCCCCGGTGTTCTGGCAGCCTCCGTGGCCTGACCTCCCAGTTGGGGCTTACAGCCAACGTGTCGTCACTGCTCTGTGGGAGGGGGGGTTGACCTTAGCCTCTCCCGGATCCTTCTCCTCCTCCTCTCTGCTCAGGCCCCCAGGACAGCTGAGTGGAGACTCAGGGCCTGGTCCACACCTCAGCACAGAGGTTGCTGCCCACACAGAGAGGCCAGCCAGCCCAGCAGGGTGGGTCTAGGCCCAGGGTGGGGGAGATGGGGTCTGGAGACAGAGACTTTTGCCCACCAGAATCATCTCCTTGTCTTGCTCTGTGACCACAGGCCATTTGCTTACCCTCTCCAGGCCCCCATTTCCTCACCTGGACTGGGAAATGAAAGAATCTTCCTCTCCTCGCCCTGTTTCTGGGGGAAGCCACAGGAGATCAGGGTAAGGGGAGTTTTTTGAAGCTTTGAGAAGAAAAGCACCATAGAAATCCAGGTATTAACCTGCAGCTCCTTCCCTCCTCCCCTCCAACTGAAGGTAATCCGGGAACACTTCCTCTGGAGGTAAGAAGACAGGAGGCTCATGTTTGAAGTGTCAGTGGGCTCCAGAGTGTGTGACAGAGCCATCAAGCCCAAGGTCCCAAAAGCCCAGGTTCACATTCTTGCCCGGCATGTGAGGTGAGAACTTCACATTCTGTCTGCTCTCATCTCTCATATCTGCTCTGGCTGATGTTCCTGCAGCCCAGGGGAGGAGGGGGACTCAGAAGCCTGGAGAATATTCCAAGTCAGGTCTGCCCCACAGGTGTCCGATGCCCAGCAATGGCTGGGCTCATTTCCTGAAGCTGAGGTCTGACTAGTGCAAAGCACAGTGGTGCCCAGTGGGTTTCTAAGGAAGGTGTAGTGGAATGCCGGGCACACTCCAGCTTCAAGTCTCCCCGAATTCATTGCTGAGCTTGCCCATTGCCACCACTCAAGGGGCAACGGGGAGCTAGGAAATCGCCTTTTTTTTTTTTTTTTTGAAGGTAACCAGTGGAAATGAAGACCTGTAGGCCCTTCTTCTCTCCTATGCCCCCTTCTCTTAACAAATCTTGGCATTTCTCTCATTTCATTTTTTAATTGTAAATTCTAGACACATTAAAAGGTATGTATCAGTCAGAACATGCTAGATTATGTGGCAGTACCAAACAACCCTGATATCTTCTTAGTGGCTTAACACACTTCTGCTTCTGCTACATGTCCTTGAAGGATGAGCAGGGGCTCTGCTCAGGAAATCACTCAGGGACCCAAGCTGATAAGACAACCACCATCCCAAACATTGTCAGAAGCAAAAGAGAAATCCGGAGGGTCTCAAAAGGCAATTTAATGCTCTAGCCAGAACTAGTCAGTCACAGGGCTTCCCCCGACCACAGGGAATCAGGTAGTGCAATTCTTCTAACACTTAGAAGGGAAAGGGGCCACAAATGTCTGGAGAACAACAATCATAATGACCACAGAATAAAGAATGACATCACTAACACCGCGCACCCATGCCACCCAACCTAGCAAATATCACTTTGCCAATCCGGGTGAGACTCTCTGTGCACCTGACTCAACTGTCTCTCTCTGCTCCCTGCTCCACTGAGGCCACCATTCTCCTGAGGCTGATGTTTATCATTCTCTATATTTTACCATATATTGTTTATATCAATATATAGTACCTGTATCCATATATAGTAAAATATATACATATACACATATTACATATACCCTTTGCAGAGGGGTGAACTGGGTCCTCCGTTGCCACTCAGCCTGTCCTGAGGCCCTAATACATTAGGTCGAATATACCGTATGTTTTGCACTTAAAGATCATGTAAGTGGTATCAAACTGTATATACCCATCAGCGACTTTCTTTTTTGATCTGGTCCATGTTTTTGAGAATCATCCACATCGACAGGTGAAGCTGTGATCGATTGTGTGACTATCACGATGTCCATTGCGGATGGGCATCTAGGTTACCTGTAACTTTTCAGGATTACATATCACCGTGCTCTGAGCATTCCTGTGCGTGAGCAGAGTGAAGACTAGGGAGGGCATCTTCCACTTGGCGAGAGATTGCCAAACAGCTCTCCCACGTGGCTGGACCGAGCCACGCTCCGTCGGCTGTGCATAAGCCTCTGGTCTCTCTCCATCAGCACCTGGTACTGTCTGATGAGGCGGAGCATCTCCCCCATAGTTTTCATGAAATTGAACTCATTCATCACTCTATAAATGTTTATCAAACAGCAACTGTGTGCCAGGCCAGCCAGAAGCTGGGAATAATGAAGAGGGACAGTTCTCGGCCCCCACCCTCGGCGAGCTTGCAGTCTGGTAGGGAAGAGAGATTCACTTATTCAGGAATCATTAGAATAGACTGGAGAGCATAAATGGGCGAATTAAAATTATCTACCCTGCTACCTACAGGGAGCACTTCTTTTTTTTTTTTTTTCTTCTTTTTTAAGGCCACACTTCTGAGTTCAGGGCAAGTCAAAGAAGCTAGGCACTTGGGCAGAAGGACAGGGCTCAGCATCCAAGGGGCCCAGACACCTTGAGCCATAGCTCAGGCAAGATGGTTAGAACCTTGTCCCCAAGGTGGTAGCCCATCAGGCAAGAAGACCACTACCCCATGGCTTCTGGAACAGAGTGGCTAGGAAGCTCAGAGCAACAGACATGGTCTGATAAATCAACCTTGAGTCATAGTGCCCCCGCATTCAGGGTTTCAGGGAGGAGCCTTCCACTCTCCAGGTCAGTGATGGGCAATACGGGGCAGGGAGCTGGGGTGTGAGGGAACTGTAATCCCAGCAGTAGGGATGGCAATGGTCATATTAAAGCACTCCTACAAGATAGGCTGGGTGAGGAATCGAGTGTGTCTGCTTGATTTGGGCCTGAATCTCTGGGTAGGAAGATCAGGCTGGAGGCAAGGCCAGACAATGCAGAGTCATTTCAGCCATGTGGCTTGAGGAGCCTTCTCAAGTTGATCGTCGGGCTCAGAAGAGAAGATGGCTCTTGGCTATCGCTCTAGGTACAGCTTAACTTAGTAAATCAATCCACAAATGTAGATGAATCCAGGTATGAGCAGGACATGACTCTAGACTCTGCATGGGATGTAAAATCATTTTTAAAAAACCATCTTCATCAGAGGATAATTTACATACAATAAAACGCAACCATTTTAAGTATACAGTTTGATGAGTTTTAATCAACGCATATATTTGTGTAAGCACCACCACAAGCGAGATACAGAATCCTTTAAGATCCCTGTCATTTTTCTCAAGGACTCATCACTTGCTGCAAGATACAGACTCTTAAGAAAGATAGTGAACTCTACAAGGCAGCAAAGCATTCAGTTCCAATAATTGGCACAAATTATGGGGGCTGGGCACTGAAGGGAAGTGTCTGGTCCTAATGGAAATACACTTGGGGCTGGGGGATCTCCATCACCCACAGAGGGTCGGGGAGAATCAGGCCAGTTGCCACAAGCCTAGGTTTTCCCAAAATATCTCAGCAGCCTGAAATGCCACCATGAGTCACCCCTTTGGTTTAAAACGTTTGGTATTCGCTCTGGAATACCTATATTAAAATGCACAGAAGGGCGCCTGGGTGGCTCAGTTGGTTAAGCGACTGCCTTCGGCTCAGGTCATGATCCTGGAGTCCCGGGATCGAGTCCCGCATCGGGCTCCCTGCTCAGCGGGCAGTCTGCTTCTCCCTCTGACCCTCCTCCCTCTCATGCTCTCTGTCTCTCATTCTCTCTCAAATAAATAAATAAATAAATCTTTAAAAAAAAAAATGCACAGAAATGGGGCTCCTGGGTGGCTCAGTTGGTTAAGCATCCGACTCGTGATTTTGGCTCAGGTCATGATGTCAGGGGGGTCCAAAGATGGAGCCCAGTGTTGGACTCCGCACTCAGCAGGGAGTCTGCTTGAGATTCTCTCTCCCTCTGCCCCTCTCCCCACACGCACTTTCTCCATCTCTCTCTCTCAAATAAATAAATCTTTTTTAAAAAATGCACAGAAATGACCTGACAGCCTTTGAAATGTGTGGAAAGCCAGACCTCCACTAACATGTAGAATCAGTTGTCAGATTTGCCGGCTACCCCTCAGGAGAGGGTACGGCTGCTCAGGACGAACGGAGACATAGACAAAGCAGCGGCTCAGGGTCCTCTAATCCTTGTCTTTTCTTTCCTCTTCTTTCCTTTCCTTCCTTCCTTCCTTCCTTCCTTCCTCCCTTCCTTCCTTTCTTTTTTCTTTCTTTCTTTCTTTCTTTCTTTCTTTCTTTCTTTCTTTCTTT
>NW_022589714.1:47222745-47268643 GCF_004348235.1 Phoca vitulina | reverse complement strand
TCTTTCTTTCTTTCTTTCTTTCTTTCTTTCTTTCTTTCTTTCTTTCTCTCTTCCTTCCTTCCTTTCCCTAGTGAGAGAGTGGGTCCTTTCTTTGAGACACTTCAAATAACCACATGGTGGCAAGCCCATCTGAAACCCGTGGCATTCATTTTGATCCAGAAAGAGGGGAAATGATGTTAGGAAAATGAGTTCAACAGGGCTTTGGGGAGATGCTCAACATGGGGAGTGGGGGTGAACACTCGAAGCCATGGTCATTGGGGCACTGGGACACTGGAGGTTAGGACAATAGGTGTTTCCCTCTGGAAAAGAAAAGACTGCAGAGGTAGGAGATTGCCACCTTCAAATATCTGAAGGGTGGTTGTGAGGCAAAAGGGTTGGAATAGATTTATGTGGTCTGGCTGGGAGTCCGGTGGGGAAAGCCAAAGGTGGCATGTATTAGTTCAATATGAGGAAGAACTTCCTTAAGGTCAGAGCTATCAGAAGAGGGAATGGTTTGTCACAACAAGTAGTGAGATCTCCGTCACCAGAGGCATGTAAGCTGAAGCCAAAACACCTTTTGGCAGGAATTCAAGTTCTGAGTGGGTCATTGGATTAGGTCTCTTCTATCACTGAGATTCTCCAAATTGGTCCACGGCCAGCCCTTGAGAAGCCCCAGTCAAACAAATATTAATGGAGCGACTGTGTTGTAGAAGGCATGATGGGGGGGAACAAAGAACAAAAGCTACAGCCTCTGTCCTCCATGTTACTGGGCAGCTGTGACAGAGGCAGGGTGTGCTTGGAATCACCAAAGGGAGAGAAGACACACACTTCTGAAGTTCAGAAGCAGTAGACCCTGACAGGGGTTAGATTGGGGGCGTGGGGGGGGGGCACCGAGGAGGGGGTGAGATGGCGCCAGGCCCTGAGAGAAACTTCAGAATCCAGACAGGCAGAAAGAAACGGGAGGAAAGGTGTGGGCACCGGCCAAGGCGTAGGAACCCGGGAGCCGAGCAGGCTGGAGCACAGGAATGAAGGAATGAGAGACGGGGGAGCCAGAGCAGAGGAGGCTGAGAGAAGACTCGGGAAACAGGCCCAGGAAGGCCCAGGAGCCGTGGGCGGCCCACAGAGGAGAGGCGTGTGGCCTGGGTCCAGGGTGCCTATTTGGGGTGCACATGGTGTTGTGGGGGGCAGATTTCTCCCCCACGTCCAGTCACGCCGCAGACCACCAGGCATCGTGCCCCAGGAATGCCTCTTCCCCCCTTCCCGCAGCCCCACCATGGCCTCCGGCCCCCTCAGGGCAGTAAGCGCTGGAGAAAGACGGGAAAACCCACAAAAATCTTCCAAATAAGACAAATATGTGGTGCAGACAAAAGCCGTGCTGGGTGGGATGAGGTTTCGGTTGCTCCTCAATGGGGCGGGCCCGTCAAAAGTGGCTTTTGGCCGCAGAAAAATGCGTCATCTCTCACTCTCGGCGGGGCGCATTGTCTAGCGACCCCCCAAAAGAGCCCACGCTGGAGGTTCCACAGCGAGGGACTAGGAGGTCAGTCACTGGCCTCAAGGTCACCCACGTGGTCCTGTGCGCTCCCCAGCAGGGGCTCCAGGGGGCTGGGGGGCCGCTTTAAGCTGTCTCGTGATTGCCGTTGCTGGCCTTCCTGTGTGTGGTGAGTGTCCAGAGCACTGCTGGGATGTGTGGGGGGGTGGTCTGTGCAGCCCCCCCTCCCCCCGGAGTCCCATGAGACTTTGAAGGGTGGGGGTCAAGTGGTGCTCCAAATGGAAGAGGCAGCAGCCACCGGAAGTGCCTCAGGGGGACAGGGGGTGCAGAGGGGTGATGGGAGGTGGTGGGGAGAGGCTCTCCCCAGACTTCTGTCCCCCGATTCCCTCCCCACCCCCACACCCCTGCAGGCTCCCAGGCCCCTGGGGTTTGCGTTCCATTTCTGCTCCAGTTCCATGGCAGTTAATGGCCATTGTTCCATGGAGAAAGACAAAAATGTTTTCAGTTTAGAGGCATTGTTTCGGACTTTCTCTCCGTGGGCCAAGGGCCTGGGATGGGAGGCCTCCCCTTGGCAGGGTGGCCCCAGGCAAAAGGAGTTGCACTTGATGTGGGAGGGGCAGCCTGCTGGAGGGGATGAGTGGACTCTTCTGTCTGTCTGTCTGTCAGTGCCGGGTGTCCTGTCTGTCTGTCTGTGCCAGGGGAAGCCCTCAGAGGGGCCAGCACTGGCAAGGGGGCTTCACCCTTAACCCAGCTTTGGTTTCATCCTGACTTCTGGCCCCTGCTAGCCCCCAGACCCATCCTAGTTACTTTAGCTCCTGCCTACTACTTAGGCTCCCCCGCTATGAATGAGTGAGAAACTTTCTCTCTCTGGGCCTCATTTCCTCATCTGTAACATAAGAAGATTCCAAGACTCTTCCTGGTTCTAAGCTTTGGCAAGGACAATTCAATTACCTCAAAGGCCTTGCCTTCACTCCAAGACTCCACTGGTCAGAGCTGGCCTAGAATTTGGCTGAGTTGATAGCTACCTGGGCAGTGGGCTTTGAAAGGGAAGGAACCTGCCCCTGCCACCTTCAATATTTTAAAATTTATCTTGTAGTCTGGAATTCCACCATTAGAGATTCACTCCTTTGGAATCTACTTCTAAAAGCCATTTGTGATAAAATGGAGAGGATGTAACACCTTTTAACACTAAGAATAATCCTTTGTTTATATATTTCTCTTCACAGTGTTGAAGTCATTTTCAGATATACCATCTCATTTGAGACTGCAACAGCTCAGCAATTAGTTGACCATTGGTAGGTTGTGACTCGATAAGAACCTGGACACAGGTGATCGCCTCCTAGGAATTACCTGCATTTTAACAGAGGAAGGTCCTGAGGGTAAGAATAATCACAAAGGAATGCCTGTCTGGTGGCAGAAATTTCAAGCCCAGCAATTTCAGGCAGGAGAGGCTGTCTAGTCTGGCTGGGAATGAGGATGCCACCCCAGAGGGAGTGGTGGGTGTGGGCCCACTCAGCCTGGAGCTGGGCTGGGCCTGCTCGGCAGCACCCCTGTCCGCTGTTGTCAAATCAAGTAACCAGCCCTCAAAGATTCACTGGACCCCGTATGAGGGTGGATCTGCTTGGGCAGGTGTCTGGATTCACAGGAAACACCCAGAGAACAATAATGACTTGAAAAACAGAGTCAGGGAGTGTGTAAGTGCAGAGCGGAGGTACAAGGGAGAGGAAATCAGGGAGGGCTGGGGCAGGGTGAGGGAGAGGCAGAACCTGGAAGGCTAGAGAAGGTAAGTGCAGGAAGAAAGGGGTGGAGGCAGTGGCAGGATTCTCTAGGAAGGGCTCCCTGGGCACAAAAGCTCGTTTGAAACTGGCCAGTCATAATTAGAGACCAACCTTGAAACACATTCGGTGTCCACAAGGAAAAAGAATGATCATTTATCAGGGTCCCTAGATCCCAGATAGTTTCTGCACATTATCTCACTTGAACCTTGAACTAGTCTAGATTTTATCACCCACAGTTTTTGGTTTGTTTTTTTTTTTTGAAGATTTTATTTATTTATTTGACACAGAGAGAGAGAGATCACAAGCAGGCAGACAGGCAGGCAGAGGGAGAGGGAGAAGTAGGCTCCCCGCTGAGCAGGGAGCCTGATGAGGGGCTCGATCCCAGGACCCCAGGATCATGACCTTAGCCGAAGGCAGACACCTAACCAACTGAGCCACCCAGGTGACCCTATCACCCACAGTTTTACAGAGAAACAAGCTGAGGTTCAAAGAGAGCGTGGAGGCTGCCTGAAGTCATACAGCTGGTCAGTGGCAGAACTGGGAGTCAAACCTGAGTCAGTCCGGGCTCGAAAGCCTGCCTTCTAACCACTTCTGCAAGGATGACATCCATCTGTAACGCGGCCTCCTCTTCCCCCTCGAGGGCATTCTTGAGCCACAGAGAGCATCCTTGCTATTTCCTGCACAGGCCGTTCTTTTTTTGATGGGGGGAGGGGAGAGTGCCAGTGAGCGAGTGGGGGAGGGGCAGAGGGAGAGGGAGAGAGAATTTTAAGCAGGCTCCATGCCCAGCACAGAGCCTCACAACCTCACAACCCTGAGATCACGACCCAAGCCGAAATCAAAAGTCAGAGCCACGCAGGCACCCCCTGCCCAGGCCATTCTTGACCTGTGCAACAAGCTGACTTAGTGTTGACAGCAAGAGGAAGAAAGTGTCTCTATACTCCAGGGCTCAGCAAATTTTCTGTAAATATTTTAGGCTTTGTGGGCCATATGGCCTCTGTTGTTAACTACTCAACTCTGGGGAAAGCAGCCATCAACATTATATGAATAAATGGGTGTCGCTAGGTTCCAATAAAACTTTATTTACATACCTATCTAATTCATACATGTATCCATTCATTGATCAATTCATCTGATTGTTTATCTATCCAAAATATTTCTGCTGAGCACCTTCCATGTATCAGACACTGTTCTAGGTGATGGGAATGCCGTCAACAAGATAACCCCTCCCCCCTTGGAGCTCACATTCTTTACTTGTACCTTCCTTGGTGACTGATTCAATGTGTTTAACTGAGTAGAAGCTCTACTGATCACAGGCTGGGGAGATTACGCGTTCTTTGATGTGTTTTTAACCTAGAGGAAAAAGCCAAGTCACATTGGAGGGTGAAAGGTAGCACAGGATAGCGGGTAAGATAGATTCCAGAACCAAATCGCGCCTGCCGCACACTGGGACTGTGTCCTCACACAAGTTCTATCACCCCTCTGTGCCTCAGTTTCCTCACCTCTACAAGGTGGATGACAACAGTAGCGTCTGACTCCAAGGACTGTCTTGAAAGTCAACTGAGTGAAAATTTATAAAACACATACAAGAATGCTGGACTCATGGGAAACACATTATAAGCTTCTGTTAAATAAAGGAGCTGTCCAAGAGAAAGAAAAAAACAATTAGAGGGGCGCCTGGATGGCTCAGTCAGTTGGATGTTCAGCTCTTGGTTTCAGTTTGGGTCATGGTCTCAGGGCCGTGGAGTCGAGCCCCGAGTCAGACTCTGTGCTCAGCGTGGAGTCTGCTCGAGATTCTCTCTCTCCTTCTCCCTCTGCCCCTCCCCCTCTGTAAAAATGAATAAAATCTTTAAAAAAAAAAAAAGAAGAAGAAAAAACAATTAGGAATTAGATCATGAGATGGTGCCTACTAATTCCAACTTCACCAGAGCACTATGTTGGACAAACACTTTCATCTTCCTTTGCTCCTATTTCATCATTTTAAAGACAATATATATAACAACATAAATTCTCACTGCTTCTTTCACTCAGATAGAGTGAGTCCAAATGACTCCCTGATCCCAGATGAAAGGGAAAAAAAACTTTATTTACAAAACAGGGGCCGGGCCAGAGATGGCCCTCGAGCCATAGTTCGCTGGTGTGCATCATCAGGTGGAGAAGGTGAGATTTATACAAATGGACCAGTTAAGTAACTGGACGAGTGTCGTGGACCAAGGAGCACCCATTAGGTGGTGAGCATGCCAAGAGTCTTTGGCGCTTGCACATTGCAGAGGAGTGGGAGGTGAGAGAGGACAGGCAGGCTGGGGTCCAATTCTGGAAGGCTTCGAATACCAGGCTGTTTATTTAGACTTTACTCTCAGGAGCAAAGGTTCACAATAATGTTCTCCCCGCTTTGGGATACCGTGACAGGTGACATCCATGTGTGAGACTTACCTCCATGAGTATACGCCAGAATAGACTATAGCAGAGAGAAACCAGGCTCTGAGTTCCAAGGAACTCCCTGTGAATGAGTTTATATTTCCAAGTACCACAGATACGGAGTCCCACCCCAGCCCACCATATTAATGTTAACTGTTTATTTTCATGTATTGTGGACAGAGTAAATGGCTGGTATAATATGTTGTGTTATGGGGGTTTGGGGAATTTGTTGAGGTTTTTTGTGGGTGAATACTAAAAATGTATTTGGAACAAAGTGTGTTCTCAGTTTTTAGGGTATAACATGCATCAGTTAAAACTTGTTAATCATGTCACTCAAATTCTCCATTATTCTCATGATGGCTTTTGTCTACTTGACCTGGAGATTTCTGAGGCTTTTCCATGGCCAGAGATTTGTTCATTTTTCCTTGGTTTCTGTCAATGTTTGCTTTATATATTTTGAAACGGGATTAAGAATCATAGAAATTATATATTTTTTGTAAGATTATGACTTCTATCTGTATATCTTGTTTCTTCTAGTGCTTTTTGCCTTGGATCCCATATTGTCTGGTGCTAATATACCTGCTTAATCTTTGTTATCATTTTCTTGGTATCTTTCCTCCATCTGTTCATATTCAAAATGTTCTTGTCATTTGGTATCAAATACATCTGTGTGAACAGCATAGAGCAGGCTTTTGCCTTTAATAGAGGAATTTTTCTCTTTTTTCATGTATTATCTCAATGATTTTTTAGACTTAACCTGTCATTTTATTTTATGCTTCCTCTTTAATTTGCTTTCTTCTTTTTTTTTCTTTTCTTCTGGCTTTTTGTTAGATTAATTTTTCTCCCCTCTCCACCCCTGCCTTTTAATTCACTCTAAATATTTGGAAGTTGATTTTCCAATTCTCCATCTTCTGTTGGTTACTCTCAAACTTGAATCCATATATTCTTTAACTTAGGCTTTCCTATCAATGTCTACAGCTAATCAGGAACTCTGTCTCCTTTAGCACACTTAAGTATTCCTTCTCCTCCTCCATTTGTCACCTCCCAAGTTGAGATCATCTGAGTAGATCGTGGTTCCATATTGTTGTTCTTATTTTTACTTATTTATTTTTTAAAGTAAGCTCCACACCCAACATGGGACTTGAACTCATGACCCCAAGATCAAGAGTTGAATGTTCCACCAACTGAGCCAACCAGCCACCCCCATATTGTTATCTTTAAAATGCTTACATTATGCCTCAATAGTTAGTCAGAGTTCACTATAAGTTTTACTAGTTTCTTTGTTCACCATAGTTTCAGCATCCCACGTCTTCCTCTTTCTTGAATTCACTATTTTTTTTTAATTGACGCACCTCCTCTAGGAATTCTTTCAAGTTATCTGAGGGTGGCAAACTTTCTTCTTATAAAACAAAAAATGTGTTAATTATCCCCTTCCTACTTGAATACTTCATTTCCCTTTGGAACTTTGGAGATAGTGTTCCATTGTCTTTTAACAACCAGCCTGATGCCTGATGCCGATTTAATATTATTTTATTGGTGACCAGCTTTTTCTCTCTGGAAGTTTCTAGGCCTTTTTTTCTTTATTGTTGTTGTTCTGAAATTTCACTATAATAATTCTCAGTGTGGATCTTTTTTTCCTGGGAACATTCTGTCTAACGATTAATTTCTTTCTTCAACAACTGGGAAATTTTCTTTTATTAGTTCTTTAATTATTTTCTCTCTGCTATTCTCTGGAGTTCTATCCTTTTGTAATGCTTATTAGACAGATGTCTCTTACCTCTTTCTCTCAGACTTTCCATCTTTTTCTCCTTTTCACTGTGTTTAAGGAGACTTCTTCAGCTCAGGTTCCCCTAATAACTAGACCATTAAATTCAACTCGGACCATCTACTGAGCTTCAAAATCTGATTTTCAATTTTTAAGTTTCTAAGACCACTGGTTGATTTTTTTTTTTTTTAAGATTTTATTTTTAAGTAATCTCTACACCCAACATAGATCTCGAACTCACAACACCAAGATCAAGAGTTACAGGCTCCTCCAACTGAGCTAGCCAGGTGCCCCTACTGGTTGATTCTTATTTTATTATTTTTAAAAAGATTTTATTTATTTATCTGAGAGAGAGCAAAAGCGAGAGAGATCACAGAGGGAGAGGGAGGGAGAGGGAGAAGTAGACTCCCGGCTGAGCAAGGAGCCCGATGCCGGACTCCATCCCAGGACCTTGGGATCACGACCTAAGCCGAAGGCAGACACTTAACCGATGAACCACCCAGGCGCCCCTACTGGTTGATTTTTAAAATAGATTTATTACTACTTGGAATCTCTTTTTTTTTTTTTTTTTTTTTACTACTTGGAATCTCTTGAGGATAATAATTATTCTTCAACTAAACTGGTTTGTGTTGTTATTCGTTCTATTATCTCGATTTCTTTGGATGTTTCCTCTTCTATATGTTTAAGTTTAGAGCTATGCTATCCAATACAGTAGCTGC
Organism: Phoca vitulina; assembly: GCF_004348235.1. Lineage (NCBI taxonomy): Eukaryota > Metazoa > Chordata > Mammalia > Carnivora > Phocidae > Phoca > Phoca vitulina. The sequence continues at coordinate 47,260,498 of NW_022589714.1, read as the reverse complement.
TTGCTATTCAGATTTAAATTATTAGGGGCACCTGGCTGGCTCAGTCCATGGAGAGTGTGATTCTTGCTATTCAGATTTAAATTATTAGGGGCACCTGGCTGGCTCAGTCCATGGAGAGTGTGATTGAGGGTGGGTGGGAGATGAGCGGCCTCTGACACCTTTCCTCCCAGATGACGGCTCCCTATTTCTCTCTCAGAGTGTCAGAAGCTACATGGAGCATTGCTCTGCCCTCTCTAGCCCCAGCATCTCGGGGCAAATCCACAACTGCCAGCTGGTCATGAGGCAGCAAGGAACATCCCTGGGACCTCTTCTGCTTATTTTAAGTCTGCTGTCTCAGGCTTGGAGCCCTCAAACCATTCTTCCTTCCACAGCAGTCTTCTTCTTCATATGTTTTAGCTGTGGCTCCCTCCAGTTTGATTGCTTTCAAGCTTTGATGCTATTTGCTCTTTCTCTTCCTGGGATCCAACATTTCTTTTTCTTTGCAATTTTTTAGATTTATTTATTTATTTGAAAGAGAGAGAGCACACTCATGAGTGGGAGGGGCAGAGGGAGAGGGAGAGAGAGAATCTGAAGCATGCTCCACTCTGAGCGCAGAGCCTGACGCAGGGCTCGATCCCACGACCCCGAGATCACGACCTGAGCCGAAACCAAGAGTCAGACACCTAACCGACTATGCCACCCAGGCGCCCCTGGGATCCAACATTTCTGATACGCTGATGGTTCCCTCTTGTTTTCTCACACTGTAATGTAGTTATTTTTTTTTTTCTAGAGTTTTTCTGTTATTTAGTGGATTGGGGCAGGAGAGAGGGCCTTCTGCCAGCTTGACCAAACTTCAACAATACGTTTGTGTAAGCATCATTCTGCTCCTTGTAGGTATGTTTCATAACTAACATTTCATTAAACCTGGTGATTCCCAAATTCAAATGGCTGCATTAGAATCCCCGGGGAATCCATGGACTCCACTCCTGGGGGCTTTGAATGCACATCCTGGTTTGGGAATCATCAGCCTCTGTAGTGGGATGGGTCAAAAAGAGACTCAAGTACTCAAGATAGGCCACCTACTTTGCAGGCTAGTTTGTGGCCAAGGCCTAAATGCCAGGATCTCTAACAGCCCAATCACCACTTCCATAAGTGATTGGACACTGGGTGGTGTGGAGATGGAGAGTCTAGGGGACCTCTTTATCCTTGGACTGCGGGAGGGTGAGAAGTTGCAAAACTCACTGGGGATAACTCAAGGACAAGAGAGATACAATGAGTACAATTGAATGGAAGTAAAATGAATGATCGCTGCAGGCCTCTCTCCCTCCCACGGTGATATCAACTCTGCAAACCCCAAAGATCAAAATGGGGCCAGAAAATTCCCCCATCTAGAGGTTTTTTTTTTTTTTTTAACTTTAATTGCTATCCTACTCACGGGCCCAACTCCCGCTTAGAGGAGATATATTTACTGGTTAGATTTGCAGTAATGATTATTATTGTTACTGTTAAGAAGAATACACTCATTGTCTCCAATGAGCTCACAATGCTGCACAAACATGACCTCACTTCTCCTCTGAACGGAGCAGGTATTGTTAACTTTGTTTTCCAAAAGAAGGACACAGAGGTCCATTGCAGTCCAATGCCTTTGAGCAAGGCCACACATCAAGAGAGGGAGGGAAGATGGAACCAGGCCCCAGGCCTCTTCCGTTTGAGTCCCAGGGCTCTCTGCACTGGTCTAGGCCCACTTGTCTGGTCAGTGCTTTGACTTCTCTTCCGGCCACAAAGTCGGTTCCAGGGGTCGGAGGCCATCAGAGCCGTCAGAGTCACCGACATGAGATACCATGAGAGGAATAATCATTACTTTTCAGAGGCTCAGCCAAGTCCGGACTCCAGGCTCCGCCATCAAAACCCTCCCTTGTTTGGCCCCCGTTTCACAAGGCTCCAACCTGGCTGACTTCTCTCCCTACTTACTCATCAAGGGACTCAGGTACTTCACCCCTGAATCCCCTCAGACCAAGAACGAGTCACACAACATTTGTCCTTCTGCCCCATGAGGAGTTTCTGCTGCTGGCATGTCCCTTGGGTCGGTGGCAGTATATTTGGGCCACTGTGCTTTCTCTGGGCCTTTGCTTCTGCCGTCCCCTCAGCCCTGTCCCAGAACACATTTTGCCCTTCCTACTCTTCACCCTTCCTACCCAAGCTTCAAGCCTCAACGTGCCCAAGAAACCTTCCCTTGACCTTCCAGAAGAATCCTTCTCCCTCTCTAAACCCCTGCCACCCTTATTCGTTCATTCCACAGCTAATTATTCAGGACTTACCCCGTGAGGCAGGCACTAGGGAAGATGATGGGAATACAACAATGAACAAGCCAGACAAGGTTCCTGCTCTCAGGGAGTTTACATTCTTATGGGGGGAGACAGGAAAACTAAGCAATTCAGTAAGTCAAATATTTAAGAGTTGTCATAAGTATATATGAACATATCCCAAATCTGTGAGGTCTCCCCATCTTCCACTCTCTCCAAGAAAGAGCTTGGCTTGTCTAGGTGTGTCAAAAAGGTTTATATGGCCAACGGGTGATGGCAGGTGAGAGCCGAGGGGCTTGGATGAGGCTGGAAAGGGAGGCAAGTCTAGCCTGCAGGGGCCCTGAAGGCCACACCAAGCACCTGGATTTCATGTTTAGCTTAATGGGAAGATATTGCAAGATTTTCATCAAGGAGTGACATGATTTGATTTATAATCTTTATGACAGAGATTCTCAATGGGGCTGGGGTGGGGGGAGGAGCAATGTTGCCCCCTGCTCCGAAGGGACATCTGACAATGTCTGGAGACGGTTTTTGGTTGTCACAGCCTGGGAGGGTGTGCTGCTGGCATCTGGTGAGTAATGGCCAGGGACGCCGCTGAGCATCCTGCACTGCGCAGGACATCCCCCCACACGTATCCAGAGTGCTGAGGTTGTGAAACCCTGCATGAAGAGGAGTCGGGCTGCTGGGTGAAGAACAGGCTCTCAGGTACCACTCATCTGCCCAAGCAGCCCCTTTGCATTATAACCCGGGCCTTCCGGTGGCAATGCCGTCCCTAAACCATAAGCGCAGTCGGACTGGCTGAGCGGGGGAGGGGCCCTTCGAGGTATCACTGCGCACGCGCCACCTGCTCCGCGGGGAAAGCCAAGGGATTACAGGGACCAGCTCAAACGGCGCCCTCTTCCTCCGTGGTCACAGCTGAGATCTTCTCAGGACAGTTGCTGCCAGGTCCGTACTCTCCTCCTCTCTGACCCCAATGGCACGCGATGCCCAGCACTTTGCAGAGAGTTTATGGGTATTTACAACAGCACGCAAGCCCATCATCACAGCTCCGCCGTGTGAATCAACATAGCATGAAAGGGCTCTCCTCTTGCCCCAGTCCTCCAAGGTGAGGTTGGTTTTAAGATTTAGAACAGACATGATTGAGCTGTGGTGACAATGGGAGGTCTGGAGGAAATGTCTCCCAAGGAGGAGGGGACCGGTGTCTCCTCAAGAGTGGGGTTAACCAAGCGATGGTAGGAGAGTTTGTCTTCTGTGCCCCAGTTATGGACCATTCTTCTTCCACCTCTATGGGGTGTTTTTTTTTAGGGGGATGTTGTCTGTGTCATGGCAACTTTGAAGAAAGCTGTAGAAAACTTCTCTCTGGGAAAATGAACACTGAAGACAAAAGTTTATTTACAATTTAGGAGATCCTCAGATCCCCTTGAAGCCTATCCATGACCTTACAAAATAATTCACACCGACATGTAAATGACTAACAGGGTTCTGTATTTCCATCTTTTTTTTTTTTTAAGATTTTATTTATTTATCTGACAGAGAGAGACACAGTGAGAGAGGGAACACAAGCAGGGGAGTGGGAGAGGGAGACCAGGCTCTCCACTGAGCAGGGAGCCCGATGCGGGGCTCGATCTCAGGACCCTGGGATCATGACCTGAGCCAAAGGCAGGCGCTTAATGACTGAGCCACCCAGGCTCAGCCATCCCTGTATTTCCATCTTAATGGGGAATAAAACCCTTAAGCTAAAGGAACTGTTCTTACTAGGGGAACTACTCCATCAGTGGGCTGAGACCCTTTCTAAAGGGGATGGGAAAGCATCTCCTAACTTCTGAATCTTCCCATATCCCTGCTGTACCTACATATAAAACTGGGTTTGGAGGTGGGGAAGCAAAAGAGGCAACAGGGGCTGTTTCTAGGCTAATTTGGAATCAAAAGGCCACCTGAGACTTGACCCAGTGGGGCTTGTTGGGACCACAGTACCAGATCCTCCTCGTCAGCCCAGAGCATCTGATCTCGTTAATGGGCCAATAAAAATTAGGGGGACAAAGGCCAAGCCCTGGCAGCTCAAATGAATCTCCTCAGCAAGAGGGAGCAATCTCGTAAAGAGTTGTAACTGAGCAAACGGAGGACTCATTGCGTTTCATTAACTTTAATAGTGCTCGTTATGTTGGCTTCCAAGGGCTGTGGGATAGAGGAGAGAAAGCCAGACTCATCATCAGCGCTTGGGAGTGGGCTGGCTCTCGTGGGCACCCCTGAGGTGAGCTGGAAGTGGCTGGTCTTGCTACCCCCACGGGCTCCCCAGCCCAGCATGACATCCTGGCTACACAGGCAAGAAGCCCAGGCCTCAAGGACTAATTCTTTCCTGCCAGGGTGGAAAAAGACAGGGACAAAGAGCTTGGGGCAAACCATCTCCAAGCTGGGCAGGCCACCTGGCTCTGGGCACCCACATAGAGGCCCTTCCCGGGACATCCAAAGTCTGGCTCCGATGCTCACCAAGCCCCCACAACAGGATCCTGCCAGCCCAGAGCCTGGCCCCGGGGCCATTGTCAATGCCGGTCACGTCCCTGACCTCCTTCTTCTCTATCCCAGACGTGTACACTGCCAGAAAAACGGAAAACAAACAAACAGGGCCAGCAGAAAACACATCACCAAACAAACCCGCCTCACATTGTCCTCTGCGGTCGGCCAGGGCCTGGAGCCCGAGGCCACTGGCCTGGAAAAGCCCAAACAGCTCCCTAAGTGCAGCCCCTGAGCAGAGCCTCCTCCCACGGCAGGGTCTGCGTTGCCTCCTCCCCGGCTGCTTCCTTCTCTTTCTCCTTCTCCATCTTTCTTTTCCTTCTATCCATTCTTTCCCTCCCTCTTGCTTTTTTTGCGTGTCTCCCCACTGCCCCCCCCCCCGCCTTCTCTCTGTTCTCTTTCTGCATCCATGATGAAATAAACTCTCTAAACATTGAAGAAATCCTGCAGAGTACATAAAGCCCAGAGTATATAAAACCAATTCATGACGTGAGCCAGCCACACTGTCGCCTTGCTTTAAAGTCATCTATCAGGGGTTCCAGACCCATGCACAACCCCTTAACATCACGTGGAAACCCGCTCTTCATCGTCTGGCCCACCCTTCAGATCTCAATACTTGTCCCCGTCAGTACTTGTCTCAAGTTGAGCTACATTATTAGTCCCCTGGAGACCTTCCCCCCTCCAAGTCCTTGCTCACCTCATTTCCACCACCGGGAAAGCCCTGGCCCTCTTCATGCAACTCCACATATGGGAATTCGATGTATTCTTTGAGGTCGTCTTTAAACCCTCCCCTCTGGGGCGTCCCCCAGCTTCCAGCTGGAATTAATCTGTTTTCTTTGTGCCCTCATTACAATTTTATGTTGACACCTTTGTGTTTGGGCATTTACCATGTTCTGCCTTGTATTCTAATTATTTAGATGCAAATTTCTCTCTCCTACCTAATTATGAACTTGAAAGCAGAATTTATGTCATCTTTGAGTTCCCATCTCCTTTAAGTTCCTGGCACATAGTAAGTGCACAAAGAATGTCAAACTCATTAAAAATCGAATCCACGGTTATAAGAAGCACACATACAATTAATTCCACATCTTGACTTCACCATTTGCAAATTTGTTTGAGGCGCTGGGTTCCCTGAGTAGGCTCCCCAAGGTCCGATTTCAGGCGTTTGCCAAGGGCTGGAGGATGGTATGTTAGATGGCGGCACCTACTGGCTAAGGGTGGCATTACAGCTTGGGTCCGCCACAGAGGAGCAACCCAATTTCTCAATCAATCGCAACAGGATTGGACCAGGGCGTGGAGGGGAGGGTGAGGCAGAAGAGGACTAGAATGAGTTCCTCTCGCTCCTCAGGAGCTTTAGGCTGATCATGGGGAGGAGCATTCCTGAGTCCGGGCCAAGGCTTGCTCTCCACCAGCGCACTGCAGCCTCCCGCAGACTGATAATTTTGCAGGACCAGAGTGAGCCAGACACAGCCTGGCTGTGATGCCCCCTTAGCTTTGCCAACCCAGCTTGACATGATGCCTGGGACAGCTCTCCACCTAAGACAGAGGAAGAGAGGTGGCATGAAGGGAGAGCCTCTTGCCAAACAAGGGAGGCAAACTTCTGTACGGATATTGACACTCCTCATAAGCACACAGCTGGCAAACATTCTGACCCCTTCCTTGCTGCAAATTTTCAGCTTCTCCTAACAGGATTCTCAGTCCTGTGGGAGCCCTTCTCAGAAAATACAATAGAAGCTATTGGAGAACTGAGTTTTTAAAATAGCCATTCATTTTATGAATTGGTTCATGAATACCTTGAACTTTGCCCCAGTGCCTCCCCCCATCCTTTCTTTGATCCGAGGTACCCAGAGGAATTACGCCCTGTCTCTGTCTCTCCAACTTTTCCTCTGGGGAGGGAACCCAGTGGGGATTTGGGGGAGGAGAGCCACAGGGAAACAGGTCAGGAGGAGCAAAGCTGAGCCTGCTCTCAGCGAAGTTAGGAGGTTCTTCAGGAGCGTCCCTCAGCCCCTCCTCAGCCACACCTTTGTTAAGGTTTCAACTGATAATTAAAGATTTAACCAGCAAAGGCTTAATCTTGCTACCCTGTCTCACAAGGATATTTGTATTTAGGACTCAAGGAACACAAGGTATAGCTCAAAGGAATGATCCTCTTATGATGGGATTTTCAGCATTGGTGGGAAGGATCTTTGATGGAGCAGTTGAAGGAGGATGAGGGACCTGCCTCCTGAGCCTGCTTCCCCCAGATAGAAGCTGCCTGTGGACTTGGCCGCATCCACCTTGGCCCCTGGCCTTTGGGGAGATCCTGAGCTCTGGCTTGCGAGGTTCCAGTTCTGCTTGTCTTCCAGAATCTGAGAGTCTCTAGCCAGAGTCACCTCCTAGGCCCCCTGCATCTCGGTGGTTTTTCTTCAGCTTGGAGCCTCCACACTGCCCCTCCATTTAACCCTCTGCTGCCACCAGTCCTTTCAAGAACCGGAAGCATTCTCAGGCTGGTGGAAGGCAGAGAGACAGGTCAAGAGATGTTCCTTGGGATTCCCTTGAATCTCCTTGCGATTCCCATGAGCTCACTATTCCTTCATTCTTTCATTCATTCAACAAACATTCACTGAGCTCAACTATGTGCTCAGGGCTGGGGATACAGTGGTGACCAATGGGTCTCGAAGGTCTGGAAGACCAGTGAAGGGAAACAGACCATTATGGTACTGCATGGCCAGGGCCATCACAAGGACCACTGAGCTCTGGGCCTGCAACAAGGCACATTTAAGCTGGATCTTGAAGGGTAGCTGTGGTTTTCCAGCTGGCAAGAACATGGCATATGCCAGGCATGGTGTGGTCTGGGTACAGTGATGGCGAGATCAGAAGACAAACATGTCATTGGAGAGAAAGGTCCAAGACGGCACAGAGGGCCACATGTGCCATACTAGGAGTCTGGAACTTACCCCTGTTAGCAACGGTCCACAGGAGACACAGCGAGTGTCGGAATGGAGGCAGTGGCTATGGGGGTTGACAGGAGGGATGGATTTGAGGGAGGTTTCACAGGATCTAGTGGTCTAGAGATGGAAAGAAAAAAAGAGTCCTTCTGGTCCTAGAGAAATCCAGCTGGGGCTGCTGAGTGGGTTATGGGGCCATTAACCCCAAGGTGGAGGTCACAGGAAGAGGACAGGTCAGGGGAGAGTGTTGAGAGGAACTGTGAGTTTGGTTGGGTGTCGATTCAGCTTGAGGTCTTGAAAAATGCCATTGGAAAGAGCTATAAGTAGGCAGAAATATAGAACTAGACAGAAAAGAGAGGAAGAAGCTAGAGAAAGAGATCTGAACATTGGACACATAGCATAAAAGCTAGAAGAAAAACAGGGGTTAGGGATGTAGATCTGGGAGTCTTCAGCACATTGGTGGTAGCTGGAGCCATAGGGCCCCACAGTGTGGAGCAAACTCTCCACCTACTTTGTGCTGGGATTTCCATGAGACTTATCAGCAGTAACCCTCCAACAACCTGCAAGGTCAGAATTTCATCCTTCTCATTTGCTGGATGAGGAAGTTGAAGCTCAGAGATGTGAAGAAACTTGGTCAAACTCACCCACTGATGGGCTGGGCTTTGAACTTAGAACTGTCTGACCACAAAGCCAATATTCTTTTTACCACCCTTGCTGTCCCGGGTGAGAGTCCCTAGGGAGGTCACATAATGTGAGAGCTGAGAAAATCCAAGCTAGAAACACTTAAGAGGCCAGTGGAAGGAGAGCAGTTAGCAGGGGATCTGGGAAAAGAAAGGGCTCCAAGAAGGGGGAGAAAAATGTTCAGAGGCTTCTGATGACGCAGAGAGGTCAGGCTAGATAAGGACTGGCAGGCAGCCCGATAGGGAGACAGGGAAGTCACTGGAGCCCCAGCAGATGTGTGTCAGAGGGGCCCCAGGCCAGACTGCACTAGGGTGAGGGGTTAAGGGAAGCAGCAAAGTGGAGATGGAGAGCAGGCATGCTCCTCCTAGAAGTTCAGGAGCCTGAAAAGACAGAGGCAGCGGGGTCTGGGGAAGTTTGTAGGATGCTGCAGGTTATCCTGCATTTGTAGGAGAAGGAGCTGAGGTGAGGGATTCAGGAGAGGGAGGGGATAACTGACAGCCCCAGCTCCCTATAGGGCCAAGACAAGATGGGATCCTTGCCCATGTATGCAGGATTGGCCTTGGCCAAAAGGAGGGACCCCTCTCTCAGCAGTAGAGGGAGAGGCAGTTGGGGGATAGGAGGTTCTTGCCAGATGGCTTCTGGCTTCTCCATGATATAGGAGTTGAGGGTACTGCTGGGAGAAGTCAGGGGGCTGAGGCTGGCAGAGGGGAAACCAAAGTTTGGAAGAGCAGCTGTGTAGAAAGGGACAGGGCACAAACTCCGGGCTGTTTGGAGACTCGCCTTGTGATGTGGAGGGGTCTGGAACCACGCATTGGTGTCGATGCCAATTGGCAGGCTGGGTATTTTCGTTTCCTCCATGGAAGCAGCCAGCGAGCAGGTGGGAAGGAAGCAGGTGGCAAAGTGACTCAGGTGTGGGGGTGGGCAGGGAGGAAGGGCTGGGAGGACCCTGGGACGAGGGGCCAAGGAGGCCACCCAAGTGGCCAGAGGAGAGACTGGAACAGGTATGGGCAGCTTGGACTGGGCTATCCCCCCTCCCCACCCAGGTCTTGGCAGGGCTGCCAGTAGACCTCTCTTGTAAAGGCAAGACTAAGGGCCTTGGAGCAAGTTAGTCCTAGAATCCCAGGGCCAGAACAGACTTCTGCGGAGAGCATTACTTCCAATCCTCTGCCTATATGGCCAAATGGCTCCGGAGCCATCCCAGACAGGTGGGACACAAGGACTGAATAGGATCAACGTGTCCGCTGACCTGGTATGATTCCCCCCTCCCACCTTTCTTCCATTTCTTTGGTGGTGGTTGTTCTGAGCATTCTCTTTTTTCTCCGTCAGTCACTGATTAGTGTTTCTATTTCTATCTTGTCCATCGATTTCTTTCTAAGTGTCATCAAGATTCACCTAAAATCCCTCCTCATCCATGAAGTTTTCTTGGATGATCAACTTCTGTTTGCTGACTTTCCGGGGCACTTTCACCCAGATTGCTTGATGTTGCATTTGCATATGCATAGTCTGTTTTGCATATACAGGTCTTGTCTTCCTGGTGAGATTCCAGCCCTCGGGGGGGATTTGCCTTCTGATGTGGAGGGGTCTGTAACCATACGCACTAATGTTGATATATCTCTTGGAGTAGGGAATCACATTTTCTATTTCTTTTGCAGGCCCTAGAGGGCCTAGGATGGCGTGTATTGCAGAGAAGTTATGTGATAAGTACCATATTCCACCTGATGGAAGGATTCATGACTGATCAAATCATCAGGAAGAGGAAGAGCGAAAACCGGAAGAGGTAGGACTGGCAGCTCTGAGGGTACAGGCTTAGGAGCACTGATCCAAAAGTCAGAAGTCAGGGGAGACATGGATTCTGCTTCTAGCTTTGCCTCTTAAATTTGTGTGACCTTGAGCAAGTCATGTGACCTCTCATTAGACAAATGTGATGCCTAAAGACCCCCTTTTTATTTTTTTTTAAGATTTTATTTATTTATTTGACAGAGAGAGACACGGCGAGAGAGGGAACACAAGCAGGGGCAGTGAGAGAGGGAGAAACAGGCTTCCTGCCGAGCAGGGAGCCCAATGCAGGGCTCGATCCCAGGACTCTGGGACCATGACCTGAGCCGAAGGCAGACACTTAACGACTGAGCCACCCAGGCGCCCCTAAAGACCCCTTTTTAAAAAGATTTCTTTATTTACTTGAGAGAGAGAGAGTCTTAAGCAGACTGCACTGAATGCAGAGCGGGACACAGGGCTTGATCTCACAACCCTGAGGTCACCACCCTGAGATCAAACCAAGAGTTGGATGCTTAACCGAATGCATCACCAGGAGACCCGATGGCTAAAGCCTTTTGAAGTTGTACTCCTACATGATCCTCCAGAGCAAGATGACTGCCCTATTCCCTCTTATATGTGAAGGGGCTGGTCTGTGACCCTCAGCCTGCCCCAGATGATTAAACTCTAACAGTGGCCAGAATGTTAGGTCTCTGTGGATTCAGAGGAGGCAGCATAGAGAATGGAGGAGGCACCCAAGCTTCAGAGTCAAGTCTGGGCCCAAGTCCTGGCTTTGTCCTTTCTTAGTCGGTCATCTGGGCAGTTTGACCTACTTGAGCCTTAGTTTTCTCATCAACAAAATGGGTATAACAGTTCTTGCCTGATAGGCTTGCAGTGGAATGCCTGTTACAGTGCCTGGCACATATAGAAAGTACTCAGTAAATGGTAGCTATGAGCTCTAATTTGTCTTAGTGTCTGGGTCTTCTTCATGCAGGGTAGGAGGTACAAGATGGTAGAGAAAGAGGGATTCTGGAGCTACCCCACCTGGCAGGTGAGTGTCCTTCTACTCTCCAACTTGAAAGTGCTGTGGATGAGTGCAATGTGTTGGGATGCATGGCATTTCTGGAAACTTCTCAGTAAGAACGTGTGACGGGGGTGCCTGGGTGGCTCAGTCAGTTAAGCGTCTGCCTTGGGTTCAGGTCATGATTCTGGGGACCTGGGATCGAGCTCCACGTGGGGCTCCCTGCTCAGCAAGGAGTCTGCTTCTCCCTCTCCCTCTACCCTTTCCCCCGCTCTTATTCTCTCTCTCTCTCACATAAATAAATAAAATATTTAAAAAAAAAAAAAAAGAACATGTGACAGATGGAACCTATTGGGGGTGGTGAGAATTGAACCAAGCTGGTTGTACTCACACCCAGTAGCATCAAAGTCTGGCCCAGGACAAGACCGCTTCTTCCCAGGTACTACTATATGTTTACTATTAAAAACAATGGTAAAAACCATTGTTCCTTCTGAGTAGTCAGAAGAACAGCAGTAGTAGCCGCTGCCTACCGAATGCCTACTATGTGCCAAGGGGGTTTCCATTCATCATTTCATTTAATTAACGCCATAACATTTGGAGGTAGGTGTTTTTATTCCCTTTGTGGGAAGAGAAAACTGAAGCTCACTGAGATTGAATAAGTTACCTGAAGTCACATAGCTAGAAAGTTAACAGAGCTGAGATTTGCCCTTTTTTTTGAGAGAGAGAGAGAGAACGAGAGCAGGGTGGGGGGCAGAGGAAGAGGGAGAGGGAGAATCTTAAGCAGCCTCCACGACCAGCACAGAGCCCAACACGGGGCTTGAGCTCACAACCCTGAGATGGTGACCTGAGCCAAAATCAGAGTCAGATGCTTAACTGACTAAGGACCCAGGCGCCCCAACAGAGCTGAGATTTGAATCACAGGGTTTCTTTTACTCTTGAGCCCATGTAGTTAAGCAGTGATGCATGCCCACCTTTGAGGTAGTGTGACCGTGATGTAGATAAGGAAGCTGAGGCTTAGAGAAGTGAAATAACTCAGCAGAAACAGATAGATGGCTGGAAAATGGGAGAGCCTGACATTGTCCTTGGGATGGTCTAATTCTGACGTGTACATGTTCTCCATTAGACTAGACTCCCTGTCAAGGAAGGTCACTGGACCCATTTTACAGATGGGGGAGCTGAGGAGCCCAGAGAAAAAGCAAAGGCTCATGGAAGGAGACTTGGCAGGGGAGGGGAAGTCTCTGAGTGTGATGGGGCCCTGGCAGAGGTATTCCTAAGCAGGATCAGGCTAGGTCCCCAGCGCAGTTCTCTCCCTAGACATTTGCAGGGCAGATTAGAAGGAAATGACTGTCAGAAGCAGAAGTGAAGGCAGAAAGCCCGAGAGAGTGTGGGAGGCCCAGAGAACCCTGTGACACTTTGCTCCTGCCGGTGAGGGTATGGCATATGCTGCTGCTTTTGTAATACCACTTGCAAGTGCCATCTCATGATTTCTTCCTTGTCACCTTCCTGTGTCACTACCCAGCTGTGAGTCCCTGCGGAAGTGGACAGGGCCAAGGGCCGTGGGACCAGCCTCCCCAGTTCACAGTGCCCAGTGATAGAAGCCTTGCTTCTGCTCCTGCAGAATCGTCTGCAGGGCCAGGGGTGGGCTGGGACCAGACTGGATGGTGGGGAGCAGAGCAGGGACCTGCCTCTTCTGCCCAGATGTGGAGGAAGCTCACCCAATCCTGGAGGAGAGGAGAAAAAGCTGGCAAAATGAGGGGAAAAAGGAAACTAGAGTAAAAGACACCGAGCCTCCCAGAGACTTAGCAGCTAAGGTGGGGCAATGGCCACGCTCAGGGGACCAGGAAATCACACTGAACTAGAGACAAGGTTTGAGGTGACCTCTTAATCTGCCCCTACAGAATCCTTCATGCCCACCTCCCCTGTGGTTTAGAGGGTGAGCCAGAGCCCTCCTCCCTAGGGACCCAGAGAAGCTCACACGAGCGTCCAAAGCAAGGCACAATGCAATCTCCCTTCCCTGCCCTGGGGAGGAGGGCTTCTCAGCTCTCTCCCTGTGTCCCCATGTAGATCAGGCACCATCTGGCAACCTCCAATTCTTCTTCTTCTTCTTCTTTTTTTAACTACTCTCTTGTTTGGGGCAGAAAGGATGGCAAGTTTGCACTTGTCCCCCAGCCCTATACATAATTGGTGGCAGCAGGCAAAGCAGCTTCAAGGGGAGGGGTTTGCCAATGGAATGAAGGAGGGAGGGAGTCCTAGAGTGACAGAGCTGGAAAGGACCTGGGAGATCACTTGACCCAAACTTTTGTGGCCTCCACACCATCCCTGTGATCTGTGTGCTTCCATCCCTACCATCATCTCTCATGCCAAGCAGGAGTTCTCAAGACCTCCTCCCCTAGGCTTCCTAAGGGCACTGTCTCCTGCCTCCTTTCCACCAAGGAGCTAATCCACCCTCTTGTTTTCTAGATAACACTGAGGCTCATTGAGATGTGATTTGCCCAAAGGCAATCTTCATCCCAGGATAGAGCCAGGACAAAACCCCAAATGCTTGAGACTCTTTCTGTCCTCCTACTCTTCTATTCAATCCCTAGGGAAGGAAGGGCTCAATTCTTCTCCCTGGGGGCTCAGGAGACCTCTGACATATCACACCTGTCACCTAGCTGATGTAGGCTGCCAGTGTCAAGGTTGTCTAAGAACGGAGTTATTTTCAGGATGATTCTGGTCATTTCCCTTCCTCCCGGGTATCCTGAGGGCTTTGTGAGGTTAGCCTGGGTTCCACTTGTCTCTTACCTGAAAAAAATTGGTTCTGAACCGTAAGTGACTGCCTGGAACCTGGCATGGTCTCAGGCTGACTGAGCTCCACACTCCAAGAAAGCCCTCACCACCTTTTCAAGGGGTCTTTCCCTAGGATGAAAGGAGAGAAGACGCTGAACTCTAAATCCACCCAGGAGGCAGTGTCCATGGTTCAGAGACACTGCTCTTTGTATACTCTTTGCCCTTATTTTTTGCAAATATCGTTTATCTTTCCTCCGCTGCCAGCAGTTGGAGATAAGAAGAGCTCAGAATGGACTGGTTGGGACCACATCTTGAAGCTGTGAGGGCAGGTTTAGAGAAGCGTGCTGTGCAGATCTTTGTGTCTGTATTTACACGCATAGGCATATTCCTATGGGTTAGCTTTTGCCCCTGTGCTGAGTGCTTGAGAGTGTTTTATATGTGAGCCCACCTCTATATGGGTAGGGTGACTCAGTGGGCTACCTCCAAGGCCTTAACTGCAAGGGAGTCTACCCTGGAGCTGGCAGTTTGAGCTGGGGGGAGGCTACCTTCTTCTTGGTCCTCAAATAAAGTGGACTCAGCACTAAGAAGGAGCACTGAGACCAGGGGGGGGGGGGGGGGGGGGGCGGGGGGTGGTGGAGGTAAGAGTTGGCAGGGCGCCCTTCGGCCCGAAGTCGGAGCCCCTCTCGGTTTTTCGAGGTCCTATGTGGCCGTGTCTCGCGTGTCGGGCTGTGTCGGGCGGGCGTGCCGGAGTGCCCGTGCGATCCCGTCCGCCCCAGCCTCCCCGACACCCCGAGCTCTCTTTGTCTCCTCGTGGAGGTGTGCGTGCAAACCTGCGTTGCACGGCCCTCATCTCGTGCGAGCGCCGGGGCGCACCCTAGCTCCCCCACTCTTCCCGCGGGGAGAGAGAAGGAGCCGGAGCCCGGTGCTGTTTGGTCTGGAGCCGAGCGGGGCATGCATTGATCCATTGATTGTGCGCGGTCTGCGCCTGACCTCCCTGCTCCCGGGGAAGCCGTCTCCATGGAGACCGGGCCCGCTCCCCCAGCGCCGGATTGTAAATTCCTGCAGGCAGCGGCCCGGCAGCCTGGGGAGGGGGCCGCCGCGCCCGGGCGCGCAGGGGGAGCGGCCGCCGCGCCGAGGCCCCATTTGAAAGAAAAAAGGGCACGAAAAAGGAGGTGGTGGAGGAGGAGGGGGAGGAGAAGAAAACGAAAAGGAGCGAGGAGAGGAGGAGAAAGAGGAGGAGGAGGAGAAAGGCGAAGAAAAAGAGACGGAGCCTGAGAGACGGAGAAGGAGCAAGAGAGGAAGAAAGAGAGGCAGAAAGGGCGTGTTTCTGGCGCTGCGTTTCCCCTCCCCTTTCTCAGGTCCCTCGCTCGGGCTCTGCGCGCTCTCCCGCGGCAGCTCTCTCCCGGCGAAGCTGGGAATTGGGTGGGATTATACCGAGCGGCCCCGCCGCCGCCGCCGCTAGCAGAGCCGGGCTCCGAGAGGGCGGGGGTTCCCCTCCGTCATTGGCGCCGGGCGCCCCCAGCCTCGTCGCGCTCTCCGCCTCGCTCTCCCCGGCGTCGGGCCGGGAGAAGCCGGCAGCATCGCGAGCCTCCCGCCGAGGGCGCCGCGGTCCGCGCCCCGCGCCCGCAGCCCCCGGCCCGGCCCGGGCGGGGCGCCCCCTCCCCTCCCCCCTCCGGCGCGCGGGGCCCCGGCCGGCTTCCGCCGTCCCGGGGCTGCGAGACCGGCCCCGGCCGCCCGGCCGCCGGTGGCTCCAGCCATGGGCTCGGGGTGCGTGCCCGGGCTCTGCCTGCTCGTCCTGCTGGTCCACGCCCGCGCCGCCCAGCACAGCAAAGCCGCGCAAGGTAAGGAAGGAGGGGCGCACGGCGGCGGGGGCTGCGGGGGCCCGAGGGCGGGGGGGGCGCGATTTCCGAGGGGCAGGGCAGGTGCTGGGAAGCGTGCCGCTGTCAGAACCCAGCACCGTGCACCCGCACTTCGGCCGGGGGACCTGACCTCACTCTGGGCGCTGCGTCCCGGGCAAAAGGCTGGAGGAGCCAGGAGGGACACGGAGGAGTGAGAAGTTTGGGGGGCCCTAGGCAGAAGTCGCCACGCACCTCAGAATTCTGCCCGACTTCGTTGCCACCCCAGCATCTTCGAAAGACTTCTTGTCCTCCAAAAGTACGAGAGAGGATCTTCTCTTCTCTCAGACATTGCCAGAAACTTAAGCTGTGGCCTGGAGAGACGGAGAGAATGAAACTTTTCAGCCACGCCATGTATTTCTTCCCCTCACCCCCAACCCTCATGCAAAGTCAGACAAAATTTCCAAGTTGTTGTCTTATCAGTAGAAAAATGTTAAAGAAAAATAGGATCTTTTCTGGAAAGACCAGCTCGTCTCTCACTGGATGGTAGGGGGCTGAAGAAGAGAAGAAAATTTCTGACTGGCTCCCAGCAAGAATGTCGCTTTCTGCCTCTTTGGGGGGAAATCTCTTTCGTCTTGCATGGCTTTCATTTCTTATCATAATATTTATTTATTAAGGCCTCGGGTTTCCAATTCCATTTAAATCCAGGTCAGAATTGCATTAAAATAACAAAGTAAAATTCCAGGCTGGGGAGCTCTGACAGATCCCTCTAGGAATTAAAGGGAGAGAGACAGGGAGGCCCTCCGGCCCCCATCCCTGACCCCAGGCTCATTGCTTGGCCAGTCCCAAGGCTTTGCTGGCAGAAACCAGGCTGGTGGGCTACAGTTCTCTTGGGGACAGCCTCCCCTCCCCCTTGACCTCTTGCTGCACCCTCCCCCCCATCATGTCCTCACCCAGGAAGAGATTTATATGGACAAAAAGAAAATTCCTCCTGGCAAGGCTTTGCCGAGGAGGATATGATTCTGCCTGTTGTCCCAGGGGCTCCTGAAGCCAAGCTGGGGTGTGGAAGTGGCTGAGCCAGAAGGGAAAGTTGAACTTGGGAGTTGGGGAAGCCTGAGTCTCTGGCAGTCAGGTCGCCGTGTCCTGGAGCCTGAGCGCCTGGCTCTTAAGCTGCTTTTGTGTGCTGGATGGGCTCCCACTCTGGTAAAAGGGAGGTGCTATATCAACGCCAGTCTCTTCTCCCAAACGCTGCCTCTTCAACTACCTCCTTCTTCCTCCAACCTGTCCTTTAGCAGAGCCCAAGTACTGGAGATCCGTAGCTGTCACATACCAGACCCCACCCCCACCCCCTTCCAACCCCAAACTGCCTCTTCTCCAGTCCTGGTTCCAGACAGCCCACTACCACTGCCACCCCCAGCCTGGGAGCAGCCCCTCTCCCACTGTGGATTTGCTTGTGTTTTCATAAACAAAGCTGGCTTTTGTAGTGTGTGCTGACTTACTCATAACATGGAATTAGCTAGGGAGTTTAGTCTGAAGGAAGGAACAGATTTCATTCAGTAATCTAGAGACAAGATAAGGGCCTCTTTCAAGTTGGAGCCAGTGTCTGTAGTGGCCTAGTGAGACTGGGGGGCTGGGGGCAAAAGGGGGAGCAAACAGTATATTCAGGGGATTCCCAGGGCTGATGGAGACTCCTAGAAGGGACAGGTGCCGGGGGGGAACAGCTCATCCTTCAGGGATGGAAGGATTCAAAATCCCTCCAAGGTGTTCTGGGGATCCCTCTTTCATCAGACACCCTGCTGGGTGCTGTTGGGGGGGTGCAGCTAGATTGGAGGCCCCCTGCCCTCAAGGAACTTACATCCTCATAGTTTTGTTCACTACTTATATTCAGGCCACTGTCACTCGCTCTGACTGGGCCGCAGTTAGCTGTGCTTCTTCCTTCCTTCTGATCCCTGAGTCTAGCCTGGCATGGACTCGAAGCCTGTCATTTCAGCTACCTTTGACGCTGCTGTTCAGGAACTGTATCAACCTGGTCTGCCAGAGATTGCCTAACGACAGGTCTGTTGGGCTAGAGGGATGTCTCTGGACCCAAATCTGCAGGCCAATGCCCTGGGAAGGACAAGCACTGAACCGGGCAGGGCAGCCTTACCCCTAGATGGAGTGCTGTGGCCATCCCTCGCTCCCAGACATATCTCCTGGGTATCACCAGGGCCAGCAGGTGTGTCTTCAATGCCACGTGCTTATAATTGAAGCTCTAGTGGGTCTCTTTAAACTGCAAAGACTCTTGGCAAATATCTTGCGCAGTTACTATACCTCTGGGTATAGCGGGGGTGTGTGTGTGTGTGTGTGTGTGTGAGTGTGTGAGTGTGTGTGTGTGTGTGTGTGTGTAGTACAGTTACCATACTTCAGTGCCTTTTCTCCAGAAATTCCATCCCTCCCCCCCCCAAGAACCAAAGTGGAAAGGGATAGGGAGGCGGGGAAGGACAAGGAAGGGAGCCCTGAGTGTGCAGGTGAGTGTGTGTGTGTGTGAGAGAGAGAGAAAGAAAAAGAGGTTCCCCGCCATCACCCACAGGTGCTATAGCTGGGTGTCTGTGTCTCTTGTGACTCGGTTATTAAGCCTGGATACGAACATTTTCGTGTCTTTGAGAACTGTGTGTGGATGAGTGCGTGGGTAAGCTCGTGTGACTGGGAGTGAGTGAGCATGAGGGTACATGGTTTTGAGTGTTTTTCAAGTGCCTGTCTGTATTCTAAAGTAGACAGACTGGATAACCAAGATAATTGTTAACTTAAAAGCATTAATTTGCTTTGCTTTTTTGGGGGGGTGTGCAGCAGTGGTTAAAAAGACCTAATCCTTGCTTAGGGCTCAGGTTACAGCTGAATTGGTCTCCTGGCCTCCCAGGGAAAACTTGTCCCCAGGGCGGGCTCAGGGAGAGTCAGCCTGGCCGTTTAGTTTACCTGGTTGTTTTCTCTTCTCATTAGGGATAAAATGTTGATAAAGTCGTGTATTTAGAGTTTCCAAGTAACACCATCCCTGGGACTGAGAGCGTTCATCTGGTGGCAAACAGTGTCTCTCTGTCTCCGCGTGTCTCTCCGGGTCTCTGTCTGGGTGTATGTGTGTCTCTCTCTTTCTTTCCCCCACCCCTCTTCCTCTTTAATGTGGCTATTTCCTCTCCTCCCCGCTTCCCTGGGCTCCTGTGGCCAGCTCTTACAGTGAGGGGACTGTTCCTCCTAGCCCCTCCCTCCAAAATATGAAATGAAAACCATAACCATGTCAGCGGGTGAGGGTGGCCCCGTGGGCAGCCGGCTATTGCCCGTGCCCCATCCAGGCCACACTGGAGAGAGAGAGAGAGTCAGTCCCCACTCTTGGAGCCTGATCTTCAATCAGTTGCTTCTAAGCCTGTCTCCCCCCACCCCCCCCACCCCCGCTCCATTTTTCCAGAAGGGTGGAGAGGGGGGATGGACTGCTTAGAAATTCCTCAGGAATCCCTTTGACCTCTCTTCTCTCAGTGACATGTCCCCTGGGGAGGTGGGGAAAGCCTGGGGCAGGGGGAGCACTTCTCCACTTCTTACCCCTCATCTCCTTGAGTCTCTGCAGAGTGGAATGTGAGAGAGGGGAGCGGAAGACACCGAGGCCAGAATTACCACAGGCAGAGAAAGAAGAAAGTTATCAGCCACCCCTAAATGAGATTGTTTTCTGAAACCTTCAGGAATCTGAGAGCATGAGAACCGGTTTGAGATGTGAGCAGCCGGGACCTGTTGTAAAAGGAGCCTGCCCTGGGTGTGAGTTTGGGAATGCGAGGTGTGCATTCACTGGGGCGTGCGAGCGTGCGTGTGCATGATTCAGGGTGTGTGTGTGTGTGTATCCCCCTGTGCGTGCGTGCGCAGTGCTCCGGTGAGAGGAAAAGGGAAGCGGGGCAATGTGCGTTTTGTTTTCATTGGAGAAGTCAAGAAGTGGAATGGCTTGGTCCAGTGCCTTGGATTGAGGGTGGGGGAAGGGAACGGGTAGTTTCAGACCTTCTTGCGAAGATGGAGGTGGAGGAGCTTGCTGCCTGAACTCCCCCCAGTCCCTGCCCCCAGCTCTGGTCCCCGCGTGTCCGGGTGTGGGCCTCCCTTGACGTCCCGTACCCCTAGCACATGACCACTTCTAAGAAAGAGTCCCTGTCAGGGCTGGAAACTGCAGAGCCGCTCTGAGGCTGGCAGTGCCCGCAAGAGGCCCAGGCCTGGGGACAGCTTCTTCAGGCTCAGTTATAAGACAGCAGTCTGGAAACAGAGGGACGCCTGGGCCTTGGGGGGAGAAGTGATACAACGGCTAACGCAGGGATGTCTGAGGGGTAGAGGAGACAGGCACCTGGGCGAAGAGAGGACACAGGCCCTCCCCCCCCATTGGCCCCTCTGTCACCAGACTGGCCACTTTCCTCCCATGTCCGCATACTGCCAGCTCCAAATGGCATGTGGTGGGGCGTTTGGTGCCAGTGGGTTGGTAGACGCGGAGCCTGAGTTTTGGGGCCTTTGAGGAAATCATTGAAATTCCCTTCCTCACTTGTAAAATGGACTAGAGTATGAGGAGGGTCCCTCTCAGCTCTGAGATTCTGCACATCTCATCGAAATCCTTCCTGCTGGAAGGCAGAAAACACTATAGCAAGCCTTGGTCCTGCCCCAGGCCTCTTTGGGCCTTCCTGCGTAACACTCAGGCCCTCTTCTTCCTGGGCCCTCCTCTACTACTCCCTGCCCGAGTCTGTCACTTGGCTACTCCTCCTTTCTTCCCCCACCCCAGTTTCCTGGGGCCCCAAGTACCCGATTGTTCTGCATCCTTAAGTAGAGTCTTTCCCCCCTGGAAAGAGCCCCTACAAAACAAGTGTGTGTTTCTGTGCGTGCATGTGTGTGTGAATGTGTGTGTATCCAGCAACTTTGGGTAAGGAAGCTGCGATGGTTGTGTTCTAGGAACTGAATACTATCTGGGCAGGGCCCCGAGGCCCCAGTCCCTGGTCCTACATGGTATATTCTCAGCTCCAAGACTGGCCCTCTGTATTCTGCTCTAGCCAAAACATCTCCCCCTTTCAGACCAAGGTACTGTTTTGTAGTTGCTATTGGGTTTGGCCACAGAGGTGAAGAGGTGACACCTGAATCGGGCGCTGTGGCCCTCACTCTTACCTATGGTTTCCCTGTGGCTGTACCCGTAGCCCTAGAGAGCTGTGGGGTTTGGATTTCGGAGCTCCAGGCCAGGGGCTGTCCACATCTGGTCCCTGATGGCACCAAGCTGAGGAGAGACCTGAGCAGGAGCTGCTGGGCTGGAGGGAAGATCCAGAATAAGGAAAGAGATCTAAGGAATCCCTGGGTGAGGGTGGAGGGTCAGGGTATGCGGGCATGGAGTGGGGGGGGATTCTGGAAGAAAGGGGGAGCTTAAAGGATAGACCCTGGGGAGCAAGTTTACAGAGAGGACGTTTTTACAAGTTTCTAATTATATTTATTTGGAGTTTTCCTCTGGCGGTTTGAAGCTGTTAACAGCAGGAACCTGTATCCCGGTGTTTGTTTTTGTTTCTAACCAGCTGCTTGGCCCAGCATAGTGAATCCGAGTTGGAGACACCTGCCCACCCCGTCCTCCCTGCAGCTCTGTCTGCACCCACCATGGCGCACTGCCCTCCTTCCCTGCCCGCCACTCAGCCCTGCCCTCCTTCCAGCCACCCCCATGTGCAAAGCCTCAGAGCATCCGCATCCCTGCTCTGGCTCTCCGACCAGGAATGTCCACCTGTCAGTTCCAGGCCATTCCATGGTTATGTATCCGTGCTGAGTTGGGGTCGGGGGAGGCACGACAATGACTAAGGCAGGGATTCCTCCCCCGGGGTGTTTCTGGATAGTGTGTAGTGAGCAAGCACTGGACTCGGAGTCAGAAGACCTGGGGTCTGGCTCTGCACAAGCTGTTCGCACTTGCCCTCTCTGGGCTGGTTCCCCATCTACGTAGTGAGAGGACCATTTGAGGCCCATGTGAAATAGCCTGGGTGAAAGCTCCGCACACGTAATTATGCACCATCTGACACCATCGTTGTTCATGCTGTCATTTTCTCCATCTGTGTAAAGAGATAAGATGGATAATCATGAAGCTGGAACCTGCCTTGGCCCACTGCCTGCCTCCCTGCCCCTCTCTCCAGCGTTTTGTTCTTTCCTCCCTACCCGAGGATCCCCTACCTACCCATCCTCTAAAGGCCTCTGACTCAGGGTTGGTTTCATCCACATTGAAAAGAAGAAAATTCTTGTCCATTTGGGGTACCTTCAAATGAGCAAGGAGCTGGTTTAGGGATAAGGTGGTAGGACTTAGAGAAACTCATCAAGGCCTCTTGATGGGTGACAAAGTTCTCAGGTTCAGCCCTGCTCCCCTCCGAGCTCTGAGCACCAACTGCTTTTCCTGGCTCTTCAGTCAAGCAGGCTCAGCTATATAAGAAAAAGGGTCCTTTTTTTGAAAAGAAGAAAGTGCTCTGTCTCCTCTCCTTGGGGTCTTGTTTCCTGAACTCTGTCCAGGCCTTCCTTACCCCTGCCTATGCTTTGTCCAGGCCGAGGATGGGCCCAGGCTCCAGCTGAGGTCACAGAGTCTCAGCCTGGGATTCCAGGTCGGGAAGATAGCCTGAGAAGCCCAAGCTGGGATGCCAGGCTCAGCCAGTTACCCTAGTTGCCCTTTTCATCTAGAGGGAGAAGACATGCACACATATACAGGTCAGGGTCTCATGGCCGAAGCCCGGGCTGGTTCTACTTTGGGTGTTACTTACATGTGGGAGGCAACATGGAGGAAAGGATAAGAGAACTGACCAGGAGCAGCAATGGTGTGCTGGTCTCAGGTGGACCCTGGTGCCCCATCATCAAGTGCTACTTAGCACTGAGGCTGGGGAACATTTATTGGACAAGGATACTCCTAAGAGATGCCTGAGCAGCTCCAGATAATATCTGAAGACCACGAGAGCCTATGGGTCCTGTAGAATTCCCTACAAATCCTACCCTGGATTCATTGTTCCCAGTCTCTTCTGGCCTCTGCATCACCAAATGGATGCATTTAAGTGGGTCTCTTACTTTCTCTGAGTTTCCTATCCCCCTACCCTTAACTTAAGACTAAATTTCCTAGGATTGCCCTCCCCCTAGAACAACTGTGGGGTCACAGGAAAATAAAAAGTTTTTCCTTGTGGTAACATAGAACTGGGAAGATGACACAAATATGGACCTCATCTATTCACCCACCAACCCATCCATCCATCCGTCCGTCCATCCACCCATCTGAGTAAATGTTTTACAAATATTTACTAAGTGCCTTCAGTATATAGGTCTGTCTTGTTCACTGCTGGATGCCCAGCTCCTAGCACAGTGTTTGGCATGTTGCAAATGCTTAGTAACTCTTTGTTGAATGGCTAAATGCATATGATCAGCTCCCAGCTGCCATGTGGATTTCAAAGATTCAGAAGCCATAGCCTCAGGGAGGCTTCTGGAGGAAGATACTGCACATGAACTAGAAGTTAAATAATGGTACAAAGCAGCATGTAAGAGGCATCATAAGACAGTGATTGGTCAGGCAATCAGACAGCCTGCACTCAGCCCAATCACCTGAGGCTAACCTGGCTTGGGCAGGAAGGATGTCATGGTCATGCAGGCCCATTAGGATACCAGGCAGGCTGCTTTGGACCTCCTCACTGGGCCCAGCAAATCTGCTGCTGTGAGTGATAGGGTAACTACTGTGGTAATGTAAAGGGGGGTGGGGTGGACTCTCCCTAGGGGTGTCTGCTTATCTGCGGCCTGCATTCTGCTCATTTCCATTTGTTGTTACTCCTGAGCTGGACCTGGGCAAAATTTTGAAGCAGATAGAAGTGTTTCCTTCGGGGTCCTCCTGCTTCCCTTTTGGGGTATACTTCCCCATCCTCGGAAGGGAATCTTAGGACTGCCCATGGTCAAACAATCCACCCTTTCTGGTCCGGTCTGCCCTCTCACCCTCTAAACGCCACCCCCACATCCCACCCTCCCTCCCTACATTGAGCAGAGTTTGTGGAGCGCTCTGCTAGGTGCAGAAGCAAATCCAGCAGAAATGTCAGATGGCACTGGGAAAGCTGCTGCAGTTACAGACCCATGCATTCATGCCAGGGCAGGGTAAGGCAAGGAGGTCTTGACTCATCTGGGGTATCTCTGCAGCTGCCACTCTCCCCCAGTTCAGCTTTTGATCCAGCCCCGCACCTGGGGTGGGGGTAAAGGCACAAAAGGAGAGCCCTCACAAGGGATCGTGGAGGGCTGCTTTTTGGTTCCCAGCTGGCCCATCACCCACTTCACCCTCCTCTTTGGGCAGTTCCAAGCATGGGCAGAGAAAGCGGTGTCTCCCCAACATTCCCTGTACCATCACAAACTCTCCTGGTGCTGCATGGCCCTACACCAGGCCTGAAATGGGGCTTTGGTAAGAGGAAGGAGGAGCAGAAAGGGGGTTCAGAAACAATACTGGGGAGAAAGTTGGAGAGAAGGAACAAAAATAGCAGACCTTTCTGAGCACTTACTCTATGCCCGCACTGCAGTGCTAAGTACTTGACAAGTATTAACTCATTTGATGCACACGGCAGCCCCATGAGGAGGTGCTATTATTCTGAGACGCAGTTACAGAGGAGGGAACAGGTAAGTTCAGAAGCTGGCCCAGGACCACACAGACATGGGTGGGGCTGGCATTTACACTGACACGGTATCACTCCAGAATCCCTTTTCTCAAACACTCTGTCATCTTGCTGCCCCCAGTGTCTTCCCAGCTCGGGCAAATGGTCTATTCATATTATCCGAGATGGGAAAGGAAGATAGACAGCAGCCCAGCCCAGCCTCACCCTAGAGATCCTGATGCAGCTGGTGTAGGAGAGTGCCTAGACAACCACATTTTTTAAAAGGCCCCCAGGGAATCCCAGTGTGCAACCAGGGTTGAGAACCACCGGTCTAGACCAATCCATGTCCAACTAGCGTCAACTTGTTTGTCAGGCCAGTAGTAAATACTTGCTCCCTGAGAGCTATGATGAGACTGTGCCTTTGGGTATCGAAGGGATCCCTGCATGGACAAATCGTGGGTGGGCAGATGTGGTGGAAGGGAGCTCTGAAAGAATGAACTGGCAAAAGGAGGAGACACTGGATATAATGGGGGGCCCTATTTCAGAGATTTGTTTTGTTTGTTTGTTTGTTTTTAGAGGGGGGAGGGGCAGAGGAAGAGGGAGAGAGAGAATCTCAAGCAGGCCCAGGGCTCGATCTCACGACCCTGAGATCACCTGAGCCGAAACCAGAGTCAGGCGCCCAACCAACTGAGCCACCCAGGCACCCCTCAGAGCTCTGCTTTAGGCCTGAACTGCTTCAAAAGATTCCAGTCAAATGGTTGAAAGGTCCTGTCCTCAATGAGTGACTAGCCAAGTGAGGGAAGCTGAACATGCCACACAAGAGGGCTTGACAGCATTAGTAGAAGGACTCAGCAATGGCAGCAAGTGAGTGGAGGCAGGCTGAATCCCCTGGGACCAGGAACTCTTTAGGGATGGGGCTTAGCAGGAAGAGCTTTGGGGAAGACAATTTTGAACCAGATTGGGGAAGCCGGGAACAGTGTGGTTAGAGAAAAGAGAACTGCATCTCAAATGTGAAGAATGAGATGTATGTGAATGCTTGGACAAGGGCAGAATGCTTAGACGTTGTAGAGGGAGGAGCGAAGAGATCAAAGTCTTCCAGGGCAGAGACTCTTGGCTGGAGAGGGATAAGCACCGTGAGTAGGGCAATGAGGGAGTGGGTAGGATGGTGGGAAGAGCCCAGCTGCTGGAAGGGTCTACAGGCTCTGCCGGGACGCCTGGGTTTGCTGCCATCAGCATCAGGGGCACTCTGGTCCTAGTGAGCACTGAACTGGAGGCAAAGCAAAGAACTGAGAGCCCAGATAGCCCGGTGCAGACTCCAGCAAATCACCCAATGATTTGGAGACAGGCATGTCCCTCTGAAATGGGCCTAGAGGAAGGGCTTCCCAGTGGGTTTCTAAATTGCCCGGCTGGCTGCAGGGGAAGAGATGGTGAGAGACAGAAGAGAGCTCAAAGCAGGATGGACAGAATGATCATTAGTCACTGGGATTGTCCAATGTCCCAGGCCAGCCTCGAAGACTCACAAGGGCATGTATAAATGTGGGGACAGAGAATAGGACTTGGATCTCTGGGTGCCTTGTCTTTCTTCATGTGTTCAATCACACTTGAAATTTCCTCTTTCTTCTTCTGACGGTCAAATGCTGATCCAGTCTCCAAAACTCAACTTGAATCCCACTGCTCAGGAAGTTTTTTGGTCCACCCAGGCCTAGGCGTATCCCTTATTAACTCTGAGAGCAGTGCTCCAATAGAACTTCCTGTGATATTGGAAGTGCTATCCATTGGTGGTGGCCCTTAGCCACATATGGCCATTGAACACTTGGCCTAGTGCAACTGAGCGACTGAATTTTAAGTTAATTTAAATAGCCATATGTGCTTCATGGCTACCATCATAGACAGCACAGTCCTAGAGCATCTGTTGTCTGAACCAGCTTCCGTACTATTTCCCAGATATTTTATTAGGAACTTTACACAGATTATCTTATCAACTGTTCACAGACTCTCATGAGGAGGTATTATCCCCATTTTAAAGAGGAAGAAATAAGAGAATCAGAAAATCTTCCCTAGAGAGGTAGAGCTGGATTTAAATCTGGGACTGACTGGTTTCAGAGCTTAGGCTCTCTTTATGAGAGTACATTTCTTCATTGGACCTACTGATACTCCACACAGCCTCTTACTATCTACTCTCTACTACCCTTCTTGCCCTCCACTAGTCTTCATGCCCCCTTCTCTGTTTTTTCATCTGGGGATGAATTCCCAGGGTGGGCCAGCAGGCAGAGACACCATGACCGCCGAGCCTGAGGGAGGTGGAGAGTAAGTGTGAGTTACAGCAGTTGGAATCACCGGGCGTGGCGGACTGCTGCAGAGGAGTCCAAGAGAGTTGGAAGGTAGAGCGCAGAGCTGAATGGAAGTCCAGAAGATTTGAGGCAGGATGTTTGGGGGCACTCTTCCAAATTTCAGTTCTCTTCTTTGCCCCAGGAAGCCTCAGTCCTGCCCCCAAAGTACTTCTTGAAATATGAAAGCAGAGGACAATTAACTGTTTCAAGCTAGGACTCCTGGGTATCGATAAATTGGAGTGATTACTGGTCCACTTGTTCATTCACATTCTGTAAAAATATATATCAAGCACCTTAAGGATTTGGATTCTATAGCTTGGCGATAGGGACTGAGAATCTGCATTTTAACCAAAGCCAGGCAACGCTATAGTCCACTTTTTTTTTTTTTTTTTTTACAGTCCACTGTCTTGAGTGCAAATCCCATTTCTTTATTTGCAGGTGGCTACCTCTACACTTGGGTTCCCCAGTTCACAGCTAGAAGTAGTCTCTTCCTCCTCTGATCTTCTTTTTCACAGAGATTCTCAAGCCTGGCTGCATGTTAGACTCCCCTGGGGAGCTTTCGAAAAATACTGCGGGCTCGTTGCCCAGGACCACTGGGGATGGCGCTGGGCATCTCCTAGGGGAGCTAACTCTGATGTTGTGTAGCCAGGGCTGAGGACCCTCTCACCTTATGTCTAATGTCTCTGTAGCGCTCAACCACACCCTGCCTCATGTTACTTGTCTCTCCTTCTGGCTGGGCCAAGTTACCTTGGGGCCTCCACAGCCTTCAGCATAGTACCTTTCACAAATACACCCTGTAAAACATTTTCAACTGAATGCAACATGTTGCCATATTTTAGCTCTGCTTTATGCACACCATAATGTTGCCCCAGAAGTTGGAATCTTTTGCCCAAAGATGGTAAATGGTTTTCTTTGCTCTGTCCTTTCAGAACCATCCTCTTTTTTGCTAGATCTTGGGTGGCCTCTTCCTTCAGCATAGCTCTGTGAGGAGCACCTCGTGTCAGAGTGAGAGCCAGGAAGGAGAGGAGTACCTTGGGTTAGATGGGACAGTTCAGGGTGGCGGGCTGGACAAGCTGGAGTTAGCTGGAGAGCCACAAGTGCCCCACTGATCAGGCTTCAGGTTGCTGGTACCAGCCCCTGCCCAGTCCTGGTCCCTCTGCTGTTGACAGCACAGGGGCCGAGGGAAATCTTCCAGGATGGAACTTCTTTCCTCTAAAGATTCTTGGTGCCGTGGTGGGCAAATGGGAGCAGGCCTGGTCTCAAGCAGAACTGAGGCAGATGAGGATTTTTCTGGTGCCCCATCTTCTCCCTTTCTTCCTCCTTCCATTACTGAGGGCCACTGGGCCCTGCCACTTTCCCAGAGGCCACTGTCCCCATGCCCCTCCCGCCCCCCCGGCCTCAAGCCTGCTCCTAAGAGAGGTAAACTAATTCACACTAAGTTGAATATTTCTAATCAAGGTAAGTGTGCTACTCAGCCCAAGGGTTTTTGTTTGTTTTTAAATCAAAGAGGAGTGTTTCAAATGATGGAATTTTAGCTGTCATTATGGATTAAGTATTTCTGAGGAGAGTGGGGGTGCTTTTTGAATTCCTGAAATTACAGAAGGTAATTTCAACCCACTCTGAAATCAGAAGGGTGTTAGAAGAGCACCTGCTCTTGGAGGGGTCACTATCTCTATGTTAGAGGAGAGGGGATTTTGCCCTTGGGGAACCACCTTCAGGATACCCCTTGGAATGCACTGACAGAGGGTCTCACATGCCCCCTCTGCCCCTGCCAGATGTGGATGAATGTGTGGAGGGGACTGACAACTGCCACATCGATGCGATCTGCCAGAACACCCCACGGTCATACAAGTGCATCTGCAAGTCTGGCTACACAGGGGATGGTAAACACTGCAAAGGTGAGGCTGGGAAGGCGCCCGAGACGGGGAATCAGTGCCACTGCCCTCAGCCACACTGCACATGACAGTAAGGCCTGCAATCCCTGCGGGCTCGGGGAGGGGTTTGGGAGGGGTGGCTATTTTTTCCCCCGGGAGGGCACCATAGAGGCTAGATGAGGCTCTGGTGGGAATAGTTCACAGCCTCCCAGCTTGGCTGGGCAGGGGGTCAGAATCATGGGACTAAGGCCTGAGGTGCCCTGACATTGGAACCTCCATCTTTAGGCCCTTCTACCATTCCCACATAGGATGAGAACAGACAGTTTACCCCAGGGGAAATTCATACCATAAACAAACACATTCTACCCCTCTCATAATTAAAGCAGTGCAAATTAAAGCATGCTTGAGATGTTATTTTCAATGTATGACCTTCAGTGTTGGTAAGACTTTAGTGGACAAGGTACACTCATTAATTCTTGGTGACATTATAAACTGAAAAGTGATTTTGTCATACCTAGCAGGAATCTTAAAAGGTATTTTTATACCCTTTGACCCAGAAATTTTATTCTTAGGGACTTATTCAAGGGAAATTCAATGAAACAGAATAATATCCAGAAGATGTTCTTTATGCATTATTTATGATAGTAAAATAAATGGAAGGAATCCGACAATAAAGGATGACTAAATTATGATATAACACCACAATGGAATATTCTGCAACCATGTACAGTGGTAGTTAGAAAGACTGGGCGGAGGGCGCCTGGGTGGCTCAGATGGTTAAGCATCTGCCTTCGGCTCAGGTCATGATCCCAGACTCCTGGGATCGAGTCCTGCATCGGGCTCCCTGCTCGGCGGGGAGCCTGCTTCTCCCTCTGCCTCTCTCTCTCTCTCTCTGTCTCTTATGAATAAATAAATAAAATCTTAAAAAAAAAAAAAAGACTGGGTGGAGACATGAAAATGTTTATGACTTAAGTTTATTTTTATTTATTTATTTATTTTATGTTTTAGATTATTTATTTGACAGAGAGAGATAGTGAGAGCAGGAACAAAAGCAGGGGGAGTGGGAGAGGCAGAAGCAGGCTTCCTGCAGAGCAGGGAGCCTGATGCAGGGTTCGATCCCAGGACCCTGGGATCATGACCTGAGCCAAAGGCAGACGCTTAACGACTGAGGCACCCAGGCGCCCCATATTTTATTTATTTATTTATTTATTTACTTACTTACTTACTTTTAGAGAGGGAGAGGGGGTGGGGGAGGGGCAGAGTGAGAGGGAGAGAGAATCCTAAGCAGGCTGCATGCTCAGTGTGGAGCCTGATGCAAGGCTCGATCTCACAACCCTGAGATCATGACCTGAGCCAAAATCAAGAGTCTGACACTTAACCAGCTGAGCCACCCAGGAGCCCCTATGACTTAAGTTTAGATGAAAATAGCAAAATGTGGGGCGCCTGGGTGGCTCAGTTGTTAAGAGTCTGTCTTCGGCTCAGGTCATGATCCCAGGGTCCTGGGATCGAGCCCCGCATCGGGCTCCCTGCTCGGCGGGAAGCCTGCTTCTCCCTCTCCCACTCCCCCTGCTTGTGTTCCCTCTCTCGCTGCTTCCCTCTCTGTCAAATAAATAAATAAAATCTTTAAAAAAAAATAGTAAAATGCAAAATGGTTTGTAGGCTATGAAAGTAACTATGTAAACATACATACACAGAGAAGATATATATATATACACACATATATATATTTAAACCACCACAGGGCCGAGCCCAGGGGTAGACAGTGGGGGGCATGCTGCTGGGCCAGCTGCCTCAGATCTTCTTTGCCCACAGATGTGGATGAGTGCGAACGAGAAGATAATGCAGGTTGTGTGCACGACTGTGTCAACATCCCTGGCAATTACCGATGCACCTGCTATGACGGATTCCACCTGGCACATGATGGACACAACTGTCTGGGTGAGCAAAGGAGGGAGAGGAGGTGTGGGCAGAGGGGCTGTCTTGTGGGGAAGGAGGCGTTTCCAGCATTTCCCACTTCCCGGGCAAGGAGAGGAAGGTGATCAAAAAGCTGCATTCTCACAAAATAGAGAATAAGGTCAGCCTCCCCTTTGAGACTGGGCGCTGAGGATGAAATAACCCTGCTGCTGGATGAAAAACATCAGAGGAGATGTTGCTAGAAAGTGCTCCCAGGGCAAGGGCCAGAAGATGACAATAGTAGGTGTAGCCATAGGGAGCAGAGCATGGTGGGAAGGTAATTTGGCTCTACACTTCAATAAATGGGAGGAATGTTTGATGATGATAATGGTGGTGGTGGTGGTGGTGATAGTGGTGGTGCTCCCCTGGGTGCTGGGGAGCCTCTGACCCTTAAAGACTGGTTTTCTTCCAGCTTGTCCTGCAATCTCCAGGCTCTCCCTCTCCTCACTTCTCAGGCCTCAATCTGACCTGATCCTTGACCCAGGAGCTGGGTCAGAGATAGGAGAATCTCTAGGCAACTCCACTCAACTTTGGTCTCATCATTTTGGAAAATTACTGGGACCACGTCAGATTCTTCCCCAAGTAGAAACACTGAAGCCCATAGCAGAAAAGGATTTGAAATGTGAAGCCAGGGTTCCTTTTCCAAATTCTTCCTCTCTGGTGTCAAAATAAAAGTAGGAGACTGGAAGATTAGAAGAGCAGGACAGGAAGAGAAGAGGAATGATGCCCAGAAAAGCAGCTAGGCTGCTTCCCCACCTGACCAAACTGATGAATTATCTGAGGCTCCCTTAGTCTAGGAGAGCCTCCTTCTACAGGGCTGCCTCTAGACCCAGTCACATCCCATCTTTGGACCAGGCTTATAGGTTTCTATTCCCAACCCAGGCCTCTACAGCCTGAGCCATGCTGGGCCCTTCCCCCCAGCCCTGGCCACCTCTTCTACCAGAGAAGGACCTCACTTCTCTTCTGCTCAGTCACCTGTGAGGGCCTCTTTGAGGACTCCTTCAGAAAGAGAAGCTATGACACTTTGACCAGGACAGTGAGTTTCCTGCAGGACGGGAAACATCAGCTTCTGAGTTCTTTGGCTGCCTTTGACCTTTCTAAGCCCCTGATTCTCACCAAGTCTTTTTTCCCTGCATTTTGGGGAGAACCAACCAGAGGGTAAGAGAATGAATAGGTATGGGAAGAGTCAGGGGGAGCAAAGGTCTACCAAACCCTACCCTTAGGGTTGGGGTTCAAAGTCTCAACTCTACCTTTGGCTTTTAGGGGAACCCTATGTCATCTATGCCCTGGGCCTCAGTTTCCCCACTGAGAACTGGAGGAAGGAACTTGGCTAAAGAGTAGCAAAGTCACAAGGTGGCACTAGAAGGGAGCAAATAGAAGGATGGACTGTAGGATGGGGCAACAGTGGAAAGACAAGGATGGGGAGAAGTCGGGTGCAGTGAGAGAAGGGGAGGGGACAGGTATAAGGAAAAGGAAAGTGTATCTCCTTGGCTTTACAACAGGTACCTCTCTCAGGCAGGAGCCTGCTGGATCCGTGCCCCTCTGCCCTTGGCCAGAAGGGGGAAAGGACAGGGTCTCAGGGCTCAGCAGAGAGGATGGGAAGAGAGGGGCAGATGAGGGCTTCAGGAGCTCAAATTCCAGCTGCTCTGTTTGGACACCAATCTCCTGGATGCCTGCTGGGCCAAGGAAAACCGAGAAGGGCTAGGGACTTGGGAGGGCAGTAGGTAGCACAGAGATGGAATCAAGACATTGAAGTGGGAGCCCCAGAATGAGCTTGGCTCTGAGACCTGGGGGTGGCGATTTGGGGTGGTAATTAGGGTGTGGCCTGGCAGCTCTCCTCTCACCCCTCCCCACCAAGCTACCAGACTGTTTTGTTAAACCAAAATAGGAGAAAGGCTAAGGACTATGGCAGCAAGCCCAGGCATGGGGGGAGGGGAGGAAGGATGGGGCCATGGCCTGTCCACAGAAATGGTCCCTGCCCTGCAAGGAGTTGAGGCTTGCTGCCTTTACCCATGTCACCCCTCAGACCTAGCGCCATGGCCACAGCTCTCCCTGCACTTGGAGCCAGCTCCAAGTTGTTGCATTCCCTGGCTGCAACCACTGCCCCAGCTCCTCTCCCTGACCAATCCCCATCCTTATTGTCATCTCTGTTCCCTCTCGCCCTGGCTCCTTTCGTGATTTCCTCTGCTCTCACACCCAATTCCAACAAGTGAGGGAAAGGGAGGCAAGTCTTCACTTAAGAGAGGCAGGTGCCACTGTCCCCTTTCCACTGGCTTAGCTCCCCAGCTCTGCCCTCTTAGGGTGGCCTCTTCCAGAGCAGTAGAACATTAGCTGATGAGTGAGCGAGAACTTTCTGGCCTGAGGCTGCGTGCTGCATTGGGGTGGGGAGGGCATGCTGAAGTCTCAGGGCACACTCTGGACCCTGGCCTGCACCCCATGGCCTCACCAACCACCCATCCTACACAGATGTGGACGAGTGTGCCGAGGGCAATGGTGGCTGTCAGCAGAGCTGCGTCAACATGATGGGCAGCTATGAGTGCCACTGCCGGGAGGGCTTCTTCCTCAGCGACAACCAGCACACCTGCATCCAGCGGCCAGAAGGTCAGCCCACGACCCAGGAGGGCCCAGCCCTGCACCCCAGGCTTCTCTCCACCTGCGGGGGAGTTTTCCCTCAAAACCCCCTGGGTCTCACCCTCTGTTCTCAACTCCACCGGCTCCTTCCTCTTTTGTCCCTCAACACAGTCACATCCTTAAGGGCTCCATGGACAGACACTGTGTTGGAGCAAAATCTGGGGGAATTCATTTGGGGTTGGGATCAGTGTGGGATTGAGGTTACTATGGGGCAGCCTCAGTGGATTCTCTCAATCTCCTAGGCCCCACTGTCCCCCTAGTTCCTCTTCCTCTAGGCATCCAGGCATACGGAGTACTCACCTCCCTCCTCTTCCCTTTTAGAAGGAATGAATTGCATGAACAAGAACCACGGCTGTGCTCACATCTGCCGGGAGACACCCAAAGGGGGTATTGCCTGTGAATGCCGCCCTGGCTTCGAGCTCACCAAGAACCAACGGGACTGTAAACGTGAGAGAACTGGGATGGCAGTGAGGGAGAAGCGCACAGGGACTGGGCAGCAAGACGTGGGAGGAAAAGGGAGCGTGGGAGAGGCAGCTAGAGCAGAGGGCCAGTCTCCGTGCTGTGGAGAACGCTGGGGCCCGGGGAGCAGCAAGCTGACAGGCCTCCCGCCCTCTCTGCACAGTGACGTGCAACTACGGTAATGGCGGCTGCCAGCACACGTGCGATGACACAGAGCAGGGTCCCCGGTGTGGCTGCCATGTCAAGTTCGTGCTCCATACCGACGGGAAGACGTGCATCGGTGGGTGAGGCCCGTGAATGCGAGTCCGCCTGGGATGGGGCAGGGGTGGGGGTCGGGGCCCTGGAGAACCGGGGGCGAGGGGGAGCACCTGGGGCCCGGGTGCTGGGCGCAGAATGACCGGTGAGTGTACTGAAGAGCCAGACGACAAGGCCAGGGCTAGTGAGGGACAACCCTGAGAGCTTGCAGGCCTCACCCTCTTCTCCTCCCCGGCCCGCTCGTTCTCCTGCCCCACCCCCCGGGGCCCTCGCCGTCCTCTTTATCCAGGATAAAGTGTTGCCAAAGTGGGAATAATTAGCAGAGGTGCTTGTTGACCAAGGCTGTGCTTGAGAGGGGGAGGAGAGCTGGGGCCACGTGGCTGACGGAGCCTGACCCGAGGCCCCGGGGAACTTGTGTGGTAAGATGGGAGCTGTCACAGCCCACCGTCCCTGCTCTGGAACTGAGGGGGGGGGGGGGACACAGCGCCCTTTCCTGGAACAACCAGCCCTGAACTGACAAATGGGGTTTCCTGACTCCAGGTTTCTTCTTCCTCTCCGTCCTGTGTACCCCTGCCCGCTCCCCTCCCCTGCGCCCGCACCCCTCCCCTCTCCTCCACACCTCTGCCTGCAGCCCTCCACTGCCCCACCAGCTCCAGCCTTCCATCCCTCTCGCCCCGGTTGGGGCCTTCTTAACACCTGGATCCCTTTTCCTGGATTCCTAGGCCTTACCTCACATACCGTCAGGTACCATAGCTGGGTTTAATTCCTTGATTCCTGAAGTTTAATTCCTCACCCCTTCTGTCTTTAGGACTTTTGTGAAGGCCAATTACTATGTGCTCACAGAGTGCTGAGAAAGACGATGGGACAAGGCGTGCCCCTGGAGAAGTGGGAAATGAAAGGGAAGGG
Organism: Phoca vitulina; assembly: GCF_004348235.1. Lineage (NCBI taxonomy): Eukaryota > Metazoa > Chordata > Mammalia > Carnivora > Phocidae > Phoca > Phoca vitulina. The sequence continues at coordinate 47,225,712 of NW_022589714.1, read as the reverse complement.
TTTGGGCAGGGAGAAAGGCTGTGTCTGGAGCCAGGCAGGGGCGAGCTTGTTCTGTGGGCACGGGTATTTATGGATGCCGGTCATCTCATGCACTACAACATGCGGAGGACGAGGAAGCGTGAACACAGTCGCTCTGTGTATTCGTCAGAGACATGACATTCGGCTTAAGAACCAGACTCTCCCCATCTCTCCCCAGAGACCCCGCCTGTCTCTGCAGACAGCATTGCCCTAACCCCCAGACACAGGAACAGGGGAGCAAATGGTGCTCTTAAACCTGTCCTCTGAGTACCTGCTCGAGACTGGCACACACTCTCTCCCGCTACACGTTTCCCTCTGAACTAACCCTTTAAAGACCCTGGGACATTTTTAGGTCTTCATGTCACCTCCTGGCTGGTTTGTTCCAGCTCCTTTCATCTTTTTCCTCGTAAGTCGAATTCTTCTGCTTCCTCAACCTCCCACCATCCCCTGGACACACTCACACATCCCCAGAGTCCCCCAAGAGAAACTGCATGCGGTCCTTAAAGAAAAGCTGCATGTATCAGGACAGAGCTCAGACCCATGAATGTGGGGCCAGGTCCCTCTCTGGTTGCCTTCTGTTCACATAGTCCTGGGCATGGCTGCTTTTGAAAATACCCCTAGTAAGCTTGAGCTCTTCTCTAATGCGAGACCCATTCTGTCTTCTGGACCATGGCTAAGCGAGGCAGAAGAGAGCAAATGAGGCAGCTCTAGGGTTCACAGTTATATTCATCCCGAGTTCCTCTCTCCCTCTTCTCCAATAGAACTTAGTTTGCCTTGCCCTAATCACATTTTTCTCCCCAGCCCTGGTAGGAGGAAACGTCATTGTTTGGGGCCGCCAGGACATTCAAATTTAGTGGGGAGACAGAGAGGGCAGTAGAGTTTAGCCAAAAGGGTGGGCACCCTTTGGGTCTTGGCAGCGTGTAAGATTTGAGATTGCATCCCAGCTCTGCCTTTGGCATGCTGTGTGGTACTGGGCCCATGACGGCCCCTCCCTGGGACTCTGTTTTCCATCAGTCATCTGGTGGGAGCCTGGCTTCTTTGAGGATACCAGGCAGGACAAGGCTGGAGAGCTAAGTGTAAGAGTCTCAGGGCTCATCACTTGGGGCTAGTGGTTTGGGGCTACAGGGGTGGAGGAGGGAAGGGAGGGGACTGGGGCCCAGTGGGCCACAGTGGCTGCTGCCCAGCATCTAAACAGCTTTTTTACAATGTCAAACAGGGGAAAGGCGGCTAGAGCAGCACATCCCCCCTCAGGCCGTTTCTAATGGTAAATATGTCTGCTCTCTCCGCTTGCTCTCACTGGCTTGCTAGGGGAAGGGCTAACCCGCTGGGGCTCCCACTAACCGCATGCCCACTGGGCCCAGCCTGACTGGACTCCAGCCTACCAGCAGGGCTCCCCTGCAGCTTGGGTACTGGGCCCATTGGGTGACAGGACACCCGAGTCCCCAAGAGCTGGCCCAGAAGCCTTCATGTTGGTTTTGTCTTTTTTGTTCCTGTCCCTCTCCTCCTCTTCCTCTCCTGCTCCCTCCTGCCACCTTCTCCCTCTCCCACCCTCTAACACCTCACCCTTTCCCCACCATCTGCCCCCTCCCTCTCTCTGCCTTCTGCACAGCAAAAGACCCAGCAGCTCCAGCTCACCCGTTGTGCCCATTAGGTGGCTGAGACAGGGGTGGGATAGAGTTCGAGGCCATCCCCTCCGTGGGGCCGTGTCCTTGGGTTCTTACCCACGCCAGCTCACAGCAGCATCACTCACCATTCTGTCCCACCATAATGGGTACCAGCATGACACCTGAATTCAGACTGACCTGAGTTTGAATCCTGCCTCTGCCACTTTCTACCTGTACAACCTCCAGCAAGCTACTTTCTTCTCTGATCCTCGGTTTGCTCTTCTCTAGACAGGGAGACAGAGTTCTCCCTTAGGGTTGCTGAGAAAACTGAGACAGTGTGTGTGGAGCATCTAAGTGCCTGGCACAGAGCAAGCACAGATTAAACTGTGGCTTAATACCGCGACCCGAAGAGCAAAGGGTTGAGGCTCTGCCATCCTGCCGCCCCAACCCTGGCCTGGCGAACGCTGCCCTGCACAGGAAGGCAGCTATGCCCGGCATCCTGGTCTGAACTGGATGGACGTTGTACCAGCTCTGCTGCTCCCCACCCGTGGTCCCTCCGAACCTACCTAGTCCTGGCGCAGGACCTCTTTTCTCTCCCCCTGCTCCAGGCCTTGGGGGACCTCTTCTTATACTAAGAGCACTCTTGGAGGGAATGGCTAGGTTTGGAGCCTGAATTCAAGGTTCCCTCCCAGTTCCTCCCATGGTCTTGGGGAATCACAGGAGACTGGGGGGGAGTGGCACATAGGAGATCCCACTATGGCTGCTCCTAAACCTGGGCATTTGAGCAACCAGGGCATGACTGGGGACCCACAGGTAGCATTGGGCTTCTTCTAGAACCCTTGCCTTGGTGGTCCCCTTGGTGACAAGGGTTGGGCCTGGGTTTTAGCAGTCAAAGATTCAAGAAGATGATAGTACTCTCGGCTGCTTTTCTCATTCAGTTTCCTTGATTCACAGAACCACTCTCCTTTCTTCCCTGGGAGAGGGCTTGGGATTTTGTCTCTCCAATGGGAGAACTCTAGCCTCCCCATAAGATGGCCCATGCTTCCTCCAGAGTCCCTGGGTCAGGGCCTTGCACTATTTGAACGGATGGTTTTCCCCTGGGCTTACCTGACTCTCCTGAGCTACAGTTTAAACTTGTTTACGTCCTGTTCTGAATTCAGAAAATAGGGAGAGTGACCCATCCATACTCCCCCTATTGTGACCCCCTCAGCAAAGAGAGAACTTACCAGTCAAGACGGGGCAAGAGAAGAGACTTAGCCTTGAGGTTCTCTGGCTCTCATCTACCTTCATATATCCTGCCTCATCCTCTGGATTCTTCTTCTCCTTTTGCAGCAGCCCCCGCCTC
>NW_022589714.1:47150319-47222345 GCF_004348235.1 Phoca vitulina | reverse complement strand
CAGTTCCAGGCCTGACGCGTCTCCTACCTAGCCAGTCTCTCCCCATTAGGAAAGGAAAACAACAACAGAACAGCCAGCTTATCTCCATTTGGAACTAAAAGGAGGGCTTGGGAGGAGTTGGAGGTACCCGGGAGGGGCTGGGAAATGACCAAGTATGTGCCTCTCCTCTGAGGATGAGCAGTCAGGCCTGGAACTGGGATCTTTTTTTAAGACAGCTGAGCAAGGAGGAAGGGGAAGATGAATTGGTGGCCATCCCTCAGCTGTCTTAGGGATCACTAGGCTCACTCTTCCCAAGACTATCCCACCCTGACACCAGAGAGATAGTCGGCGGAAAAAGGAGGAGACTCCTATCTGTCCCTTCTTGTTCCCTGGAGGCTGAGAACCACCCTTCCTTAGCTCCCATCCCTCCCTGCGCCCTCCCCGCTCCACCTCCTCCACCCCCTCAGCGCATTCCTGCCTGACAGCTCTGGCTTGTACCTGCCTCACTGCTGTCCACCTTGTTTCAATCAAGTAGGGGGCAGGGAAGTGGACTGCTTGGCTGCACTTGTGAGGGGATGGGGGCTGGGAGCCTCCACTGAATGCTCCTTCGAAAGCACAGGGAGGCAGCTGAGGCCTTCCCTCGTGCCTCTGCGCTCTCTACTCCCCTCAAATTTGGGATTCCTCCAAGCAAGTAACCCAATTACCATCCCCGTGCCTCCCTCCTAAACAGAGACCTGTGCTGTCAACAACGGGGGCTGTGACAGTAAGTGCCACGATGCAGCCACGGGCGTCCACTGCAGCTGCCCCGTGGGCTTCATGCTGCAGCCAGACAGGAAGACCTGCAAAGGTAAGGGCTCTCAGAGGACAGGGGCATCGGGGTAAGGGGCTGAGGTTGGGACCAGAGATACAGTACCTATTATGGAAGCTCCTCAACCCCCGGAGGCTGTCCTGATTAGAAAGAACCGAGGGCATGGCTAAGGCTTGTCTCTTGTCTGCCTTTCCCACCTCAGTTCAAGGGGCACGAAAGTCCAGCCAGCTCCTTAGTGCCCCAACCCTACATTGTTTTCCTTACTCTCATTCCTATCCCCCTACAGGTCCCTAACCCTCTTGTTTAATGAACATGCCATTCTCATTTGTCCCTGGCTCTAGAAGGATATTTGAGCCCTGACTGTGTGTGTACAAGGTCACAGATGTGTTCCATAACCTTCTTAACCCACATTCCCCAGACCTTTCCAAGTGGAAAGGCTACACTGGTCAGAGGGAGAAGAGGGTGGCAGTTGGGAGCACTGATGCTGGAGCCTGGCTACCTGCGTTCAGATCCCAGCTCTGCAATCCTGCGCAAGTTACTTAGCATCTGTGCCTCAGTTCCACTACAATAATGGTGCTTGTAAAGATTAGATCAGTTATATATAAATTATATAAAAAGTACTTAGAACAGTACCTGACAGATGGTAAGTGTCTTGTGTTAACTATTATTATGGTATAATTTCCCATATTGTCCATCCTATTTCCCTTCCTTTTAATAAGCCAGGTCTGGGAGAAAGGTGGAGTGGGGGGAGGAAAAAGGGAGGGTAGCCATACTGAAATAATGATTCATCAGGTCTGTGTCCCCTGGTCACAAGGAGGCCTGGAAAGAGGACTGAGCTCCTCCTTTGTGTCTTTTGGCCCAACAGCTGGCAGAGAGGATGGGGAGACAGGGAGGGCTGGGGCAGCAGGTCAGACAGCCAGAGTTGAGAGGTTTCCTGCTGGGAAGGACTGTTGACAGGTATGCTAAGAGTGAAGTGGAAGACTGCCCTCTCTGCCCCCTCCCCCAAGTAGGGGTAAGTAGCCTGGGTCCTGTCTGCCACCAGCTTGGGGAACTTGACCTCAGGAAGGAAGCTGCTCACGGGCCCCCCTTCCCTTCCTAGTGCTGAAAGCCGCCTCAGGCCTGAGCCTCTCCAGACCTCTCCCAGTCCAGCCCCCTGCCTGGCCCCCACCCCTCCCCCAGCAGCTACCCAGCCTCACTGGCTCTCCTGGAGGTCCTGGTGCCTGGCTCTCTCCTAGCTCCCCCTCTCTGAAGGGCTGCCCCTTTGAATCTTCACCTCTCTGTGCCACCCCCCACACCATTGCCTAGGGCTCTTAGGCCGGGCAGGGGCGGGGGACAGCATGGGATAAACCTTACCCACTGGCCTTTTGGGGAACGGCCATCACCACAGAATGAAGGACAGAAACTAGCCCCCTGGTTCGAATGCCTACCTACTTCCTACTCTAGGCAATTCCCTGAAGGCCTGACTCTGCTTCCCATCTGTCCCTTTCTAACAGGGCTCAGTCCCAGGAAAGGTGTTCCTAATGACCACAGATCCCATGAACAGGGAAGAAACAGACTAGAGAGTGAGAGAGGAGTCAGAACAGCAGACCCAGGGCTCTGCTTGATTTTCTCTGTCTCTGTGAGGGAGGGAGGGAGGTCATCTCCTTATTTGTTGTCCCCAGGCTTTGGTATCACCTTTGGTTCTCTCTACTTTGTTCTGCTTCCCCAGACATAGACGAGTGCCGCTTGAACAATGGGGGCTGTGACCACATTTGCCGCAACACAGTGGGCAGCTTTGAATGCAGCTGCAAGAAGGGCTATAAGCTTCTCATCAATGAAAGGAACTGCCAGGGTGAGCAGATGTGGGCCAAGGGGAAAGCCTTGGGAGAGGTTCTAGGGGTAGGAGAGCTTCAGGGAGGCCAGAGGGCCAGAATCTGAGAAAGTCAGTGGACACTGTGGAGAGTCTCCATAGGCAGTGTCATGCTGAAATTAGCAAACGTACCCCTTCCTCTTGATAGACCAGCTCTACCTTGCTCTTGGCAAGGAGGAGGGATGGATTTCTCCCTAATTCAAATCCTTGGCAGGATCTGACCTGCCTAACCACATATGGTGGTCCTGATCCATGGGCACCAGATCTCACAGTTCCTGACTCCAAAGACTACAAGTGGAGGGGGCACAGGGGATGGGTAGGCACTGCTAAATCATTGATCCTAGGGCTGGGCCATGAGGGAGGGTCAAGGCCCCTCATGTGGGTCCTTCACCTAAGCAAGGGGTCCCAGGGTCAAGTGCCCCAAGACAGATTCAGTGGCTTGCATCCCTGTTCTTCCAGATATAGACGAGTGTTCTTTTGATCGAACCTGTGACCACATATGTGTCAACACACCGGGAAGTTTCCAGTGCCTCTGCCATCATGGCTACCTGCTGTATGGTGTCACCCACTGTGGGGGTAAGCCAGCAAATTCACACCCTCCACCACCCGGCCCCTCTCACCTCCACACCCTTCCGCTGAACAAGTTCCTGAGTTGGCTTGTGGCTGTGGGCAGTCCCCAGGTGCATGTGCCATGTCTGCATCCATCATGATGACCTGGGAGATATTAAGACAACTAGGAGATGAGATCGGGGAACAGCATTCTGCTTCCATAATTTCTATCTCCCATCCCATCGCTGCCTCTTGACTCCCATCCGCAACTTCCAAATTACAGTCCCAGTGGTAGGAAGGAGTGGAAGGCTTTAAAAACCTTGTCAGCCAGGCCCCTTTTCAGTCAGTCGTTCTTTGGCTGGGGGCAGAGATAAGGGAGGGAGGTCCTAGGCTTGAGTTTTCTCGAGCCAGTAGTCGTCTCGGAGTGCCTGGGACTCTAACCAAAGGTCCTCACTCACTGCCTGCTCCGTGGCTCCTGCTCCGTGGCTCCTACTCCGCCCCACCGTTGTTGGTATCTCCCTACGCCTTCCCCCAGATGTGGATGAGTGCAGCATCAACCGCGGAGGTTGCCGCTTCGGCTGCATCAACACTCCGGGCAGCTACCAGTGTACCTGCCCCGCGGGCCAGGGCCGGCTGCACTGGAACGGCAAAGATTGCACAGGTGGGCAGCACCCTCTGCTGGCCAGAGCCGGCACTGCACTTTTGGGGGGGGTGGAAATTGGGGTCCTGGAAGTGGGGTCCTTCCACGCTGAGGAAGCTGTGAAGTAGTAGGGGAGCAGAATGCAGTCATTTGAGTTAGAGACATGAAGTTTCTGGTAAAGAATCCCCTCATCGGTCTCGGTTTACAATCACAGTTCTCTTCCTCCAAATGAGCGAACGGCGGAGGAGGGTGGGGGAGGAAGGCCCTCTCTTCCTCGGGTCCCTCTCCCCTTCCTAGAGCCGGTAAAATGTCAAAGCAGTCCTGGTGCCTCGAAAGCCATGCTCAGCTGCAACCGGTCTGGCAAGAAGGACACCTGTGCCCTGACCTGCCCCTCCCAGGCCCGGTTTTCGCCAGGTACACAGAGGCGGTTGCTGTAGGGCTGGCAGGGAGGAAAGGCCAGCTGTGCAGGAAGCTCTTCTGCTTCCGCTGCATTACTCCACCCAGTGGGTGTTGGGGGGGGGTGGTCAGAGCTGTGACAGCCCCCTTCTCTCAGAGTCTGAGAATGGCTTCACGGTGAGCTGTGGCACCCCCAGCCCCAGGGCCACTCCAGCCCGAGCTGGCCACACCGGGAACAGCACAAACTCCAACCACTGCCATGGTGAGCACCAGCCCAGAGGCCTTGTTCCCACCTTACTCTCTTGCTTAGTAACCCCCATTTCTCTTCATTACTCCTCCTGGCCTTATTTTATCCTGGATCCCCTTCCTTGCTTTGTCATTCTTCAGCCCTTCTGCCTTGCTCCCTCTGCCCCTAACATCTGACTCCCCTGGCTTTCATAATCCTTCTCCAGCCAAGCCCCTGGCTTATTGCCCAGCTTCTCGATACCCTCCACAGCAGTTCCCACCCCCACGGGGCCCCCAGGCTGTGCTGAGCTTCTACCATCCCCCTAGAGGCTGCAGTGCTATCGGTTAAACAGCGGGCCTCCTTCAAGATCAAGGATGCCAAGTGCCGCCTGCACCTGCGAAACAAAGGCAAAATGGAGGAGGCCAGCAGGATCCTGGGGCAAGGTCTGGACTGGGGCCCCCACCCCACTGGGTTGTCTGGCCACCACACCCTTCCCACGTCTCCGCTCCTCTGCTTAGCGAGATCTCCAAAAACCCGCTGGCGTCCTGAACTCTGGACAGAGCAGGGGAAGAGGCTCTTGCAGGCACAGGGCCCAAGGAAGTCCTGGGATATCCCCCCACCAAGTAATTGGTATCCTACATTAAAAGCGAACTGAGATAGTTGCGGAGATCTGGTGAGGTCTGGCTGGCTTGGGGTGGAACAGTGAGAGCTGGGAGCGAGAACTTTCTCTGCCCCTGGGGTTGACAAGTCCTCTCCCCCAGGTGGTGCCCCCTGCTCTGACTGCCAGGTCACCTTCATCCACCTCAAGTGTGACTCCTCTCGGAAGGGCAAGGGCCGGCGGGCCCGGACCCCTCCAGGCAAGGAAGTCACTCGGCTCACCCTGGAACTGGAGGCAGAGGTCAGAGCCGAAGAAACCACAGGTGGGACTGGGGGCACTGCTGGGAGGAGGGTGGAAAGCAAGGGGTCAGAGGTGGGGAAACCGCAGGTCTCAGCAGCAAAAGGAAGGGGCAACGCCTGTACTAAAGGCAGACCCCGCCTAACACCAAAGCCAGGAGCCAGTCTCTTACTATGCCCCTCCTAGCTCCTAGCTTTGCTCCCTGCCCTCCTGCTCATAGCCACTTTCTCTTCCTTCCCTGACTCATACCATCATCTACCACCAGCTGCCTGTGGACTCCCCTGCCTCCGACAGCGAATGGAACGGCGGCTGAAAGGGTCCCTGAAGATGCTTAGAAAGTCCATCAACCAGGACCGCTTCCTGCTGCGCCTGGCAGGCCTTGATTACGAACTGGCCCACAAGCCGGGCCCAGGAGCTGGGGAGCGAGCAGAGCTGGTGGAGACCTGTAGGCCTGGGCAGCACCGTGCTGGGGCTAAGTGTGGTAAGGGAGCTTGCTGGGGAAAAGGGGAACAGGGGAGTGGGGATGGCCCAACTTGGGCCTGACTCAGAGCAGGACACTTTATGGCCTCAGTTGTACCTCAAATTGTGAGGCAGCCAAGACCCTCCTGCCTATCATCCTCCTCTCCCTGGTCCCAGGCTGAAATCTAGAGGGATATCATGTCTAGAGGGACCACCAACCCTCCTGTACGTGGCTTTGGCCCCTGGTCTTCCCAAGCAGGATTCTGTCTCTTCCCAGACAGAGATTCTCCTTGAATCTGTAGGGGGTGGAAGGGGGGGCAGGAAGGGGAATCCCAGGCCTGGGTGGTGGGAAATAGGCGGGGGGGTGGGGGGGTGGCTAGCGCGGCCGACTCTCCCTCAGTCAGCTGCCCGCAGGGAACGTATTACCACGGCCAGACGGAGCAGTGTGTGCCATGCCCAGCGGGCACCTTCCAGGAGAGAGAAGGGCAGCTCTCCTGCGACCTTTGCCCTGGGAGTGATGCCCATGGGCCTCTCGGAGCCACCAACGTCACCACATGTGCAGGTGCCAGGGGAACAAACAATACAGAGTGGGGTAGGGTGGGCACTGGGACGCCCACGGGCATGGGATTTCCCAAGGGCAGGCCCAGGCTCCAGACCACTCTCCTCGTCAACATCCTGTTTGTGTGCCTCTGTCCCTGAGACTGGGTAATCCGTGGGGATGACCAGGACCATCCCCATCAGAGTTGGGCCCTTGATTCATTGCAGGTCAGTGCTCACCTGGCCAATACTCTGTAGACGGGTTCAAGCCCTGCCAGCCATGTCCACGGGGCACCTACCAACCTGAAGCAGGACGGACCTTGTGCTTCCCATGTGGTGGGGGCCTCACCACCAAGCATGAGGGGGCCATCTCCTTCCAAGACTGTGACACCAAAGGTGAATGGGCTACTCACTTGGAGACTCCCCAACTTTAACTACTTCCAAAAACTCTCCAAGTCCCCAGAGTCAACCTAAGTATGTTGCCCCACCATCTTCCCCAGACTGGGAAGGGCCCAGCTGCCTGACCAACCATACCGTCCTGCTCAGAGGACACATCCTGACCCTCACCAGTCCCAAGTCCAGGAATTAGGGAATAAATAACAGTCTCATTTACTCCTCTGCTTTGGAGAACGGGTAGCATATTCCCCTCAATACTACAAATAAGTTTCTATAGGTTTGGCACGATGCTCAGTGCCTGAAAGAAAAGGACTGGCACAGTGGCTGACCAGTCTGTCAAGTTTGTTTTTCCCTAGGCTTAAATTCTGGCATGACTAGGAAAGGTTGGGACTTTGGAAGGAACTTGGGTATCTTCAGTCCCCTGCTTCTCCATGATGAATATGTCCTGCTCATCCCATGCCCCAGAACTCCCACTTGCCTGCCATCTTAACTCCTACCTTTCCCCCTTGCCTGCAGTCCAGTGCTCCCCTGGTCACTACTACAACACCAGCATCCATCGCTGTATCCGCTGTGCCATGGGCTCCTATCAGCCCGACTTCCGTCAGAACTTCTGCACCCGCTGTCCAGGAAACACAAGCACTGACTTTGATGGCTCCACCAGCGTGGCCCAGTGCAAGAGTATGTGGCAGGCCAGGCGGTGGAAAAGGGCGTAGAGAGGCCTGGGAACAATGGCCATGAGAAGAGGTTGGGGGAGGGATAAGTAAACCCACAGGGAGCAAGGCTAGGGAGTGGGTGGGCACGAAAGTCCCACCCTCCACCTCTCCCAACCCACTCAATCCCAAGACCGTTGCTGGGCTGGGCCCCATGGCACTCTCTCCCTGGACACAGGTAATGGGGAGACAGAGAGGTGAAGTGAGATGAGAAGGTACTAAAAGGGCGGGAAGGAAGGTGGACCCAGATCTTGGAGAAGAGATGATGAATCAGGAAGGCGGCTATCTACATGTGTCTGATTTCCACTTCAAAACGCTTCAATATCCCTAACCCATTTCCCCGTTGACTTCCCTTCTCTTTCTTGCTCTCTTTCTTGCGCCTGGGTTTGCATACAGATCGCCAGTGTGGTGGGGAGCTGGGTGAGTTCACTGGCTATATCGAGTCCCCCAACTACCCAGGCAACTACCCAGCTGGCGTGGAGTGCATCTGGAACATCAACCCCCCACCCAAGCGCAAGATCCTTATCGTGGTACCCGAGATCTTCCTGCCATCTGAGGATGAGTGTGGGGACGTCCTCGTCATGAGAAAGAACTGTGGGTGGCTGCAGAGCTGGGCCAGGGAAGGGCAAATCTGGTTGGGAGGGAGAGAGAGAGAGAGAGAAGATGGGTACAGGAAGAACTGGGGCAGTGAGAAGGGAGGCCTTGGGACGAGAGAGGCTAACAAAGGAAAACAGCAATGAATGCTCTATGTTTGGTGGAGAGCAGAGTTAAGAAAGCCAGCATTGGGATTAGAACTCCAATAGTGTTACACATGTCACTTTCCTGTTCTAGCATTTTTGCTGTTCCATTCATTGAAATGTCAAATTTCTTACACTCTGTGAGTGCCCGGACATCAAAGAGGAGTTGTGGAACAAGCAGAGGGCAGTGGGAGAGGATATGTGTATGCTGGGGGTGGGGGAGGTACATGCACGGGGGAGAGCCTCTGTCAGCATGACTCCTTCCCCCCACGGCCCTCCTCCACGAGGGCTTGGGTAGCCTGCCCTGCTGCTCTCCTGACCTGCTGCTTGCCTTCCCAGCCTCCCCATCCTCCATTACTACCTATGAGACCTGCCAGACCTACGAGCGGCCCATTGCTTTCACGGCCCGCTCCAGGAAGCTTTGGATCAACTTTAAGACAAGCGAGGCCAACAGCGCTCGTGGCTTCCAGATCCCCTATGTTACCTATGATGGTGAGCAAGGGCAGGAATGCCAGGGAGGTGGGTGAGAAAGGTGAGGCTCATGAGTCTTAGGAGGGAACAGGGGGAGCAGGAAGAGTTTCCACTCATAAACTGCTCCCCTTGGTTGATTTTGCAGAGGACTATGAGCAGCTAGTAGAAGACATTGTTCGAGATGGCCGGCTCTATGCGTCTGAAAACCACCAGGAGATTTTAAAGGCAAGTGAACGAGCACAGCAATAAGAATAGCCAGCATTTAATGAGCATGTAACAATGTGCAGGCAGTAGGCTGAGGGCTTACAGGAATATTCTCATTTGATATACACAAGAGCTCTATGAAATAGGTACTTTCATCATTCCCACTTTACACATAAGAAAACTAAGGCACAGAGTTACAGAACTTGCCCAGTGCGTCCAAGCCCATCTGACTGCAGGGTCCCTCACACTACCTTATACTGTGGGGGAAGAGGAAGAGAAGATGAGGAGATGAAATGTCCCCTACGGCTTGTACCAAGAAATAGGGGGGAAATGAGGTACAGAAAGATGCTTCTGCATAAGTCCCTCCCTTCTCTGCCTCCCTCCTCAGTTCCCACAGAAAAGGAGCAGATCTAGCACAGTGTTTCTCAGAGTTAATTCAGCACAACCTGTTTTAAAGGAAAAGAAATGTCACCAACGTTAAAGAATGAACTAGACCCCCCAGGGTCTGTGGATCCGTTTGAGAAAATCTTACTTGGGAAGCTACAGTCCTAGCAACAGTATTATCCTTCATAAATTATCAATGCAAGAACAAATTTTATCTTTATGGTTATTAAAATCATTTTTGCATTATCCTCAAAATAAGAGACACAATGACAAAAATCTCCTAGAACTTGCAGACTACAAAGAAAATCATTTCAGCAGTGCTTTTTGAACATGTTTTAAAGCATCTGAACCCTTATTTCAGATGTGCTGTGGAACTCCAATGCATAAAGTAGTGGGGATGAGGGGCCAGAAGCCCCGTCTCTTATTTTAAAAATCTGCTGATGCCATAGGAAGAATACTAGCCTAGAAGCCAGAAGACCTGAGCCTCAGTGCACAGTGCCTGGCGCCTAGTAGGCTCTCCACACGCCATGTTGCTGTCTCAGACAGAGTGGTCAGGAAAGGCCTGAGAGGAGACCTAAATGAGGTAAAGGGCTACCCATTAGAAGATCAGGAAAGGAGCATTTTAAGCTGAGAAGCATGGGAGTGGTGTGGCATGTTTGAGAACCCTGAAGCCAGGAGAGCTCAGCAGAGTAAGAAAGTCAAGGGGGACTAGAGGACAGAGAGCAGGGTACAGATCACTTTCAGCCCATGGGCCATGCAAGGGACTGGGCTTTACTGAATGAAAAAAGAAACCAGAGAAGTGTTTTCAATAGCAAAAGGACATGATCTAATTAAAAACCAAAAAAGTCATTCTGGCTGCTGTGGGGGAGAACAGTCTGTAGAGGGACAAGGGTAGGTGGGAGCAGGGAGCAAGGAAGCAGGGTAGGAGGCTATTGCAAGTTGTCCAAGTGAGAGATGATGGTGGCCTGGACAGTGTGGTAGCTGTGGAGGCTGTGGGAAACGGTCAGACCCCAGATATTATTTTGAAGGTGGAATCAACAGGATTTGTTGTGGTTGTGGGCAAGAGAGAGGAGTCAAGGATGACTCCAAGGACTGGGACATGAGCAAGGGAAGGATGGCGCTGCCAGTGACGGAGTTGTAGGATTCTAAAGGAGGAACAGGTGGTGGGATGGAAATCCAGAGTTCACCTCTGGGCATGCCTACTCAACGTGAGGAGGGGCTGCTTCTGAGTCGAGGCTGGTGTCCCTCTTTCCCACCCCCAACGCTGAGGCTGACATTGCCGCCTGCCACCCTTTGCAGGACAAGAAGCTCATCAAGGCCTTCTTTGAGGTGCTGGCCCACCCCCAGAACTACTTCAAGTACACAGAGAAGCACAAGGAGATGCTGCCAAAATCCTTCATTAAGCTACTCCGCTCCAAAGTTTCCAGCTTCCTGAGGCCCTACAAATAGTGCCCCTAAGCCCAAGACCCAGGTTTTAAAGCCCCCAGACTCCTTAGCCCTCAGAGCCGGCAGCCCCCATCCCCAGATGAGGAACTCTCTCCTCTCTTTCTTTTTGGAGGAAAAAAAAAATCACTATAGACAAAGCACTCTTCCTTTCTGTCTCTCTAGCTTCCTTTCCTGTCTCTCCCTGCCTCTCTCTTTCTCCCTCTCTCTTACTGTGGTCTCTTTTCCTACACGCTCCCTGGAAAAGCCATTAAGCGCTGGCTCTGTTTCCCCTGAGGGGTAAAAGAACAGTGTCCCCTTCCCCTTCCCAGCCACAATGCCCATTTTACTAGCCCACATCCCTGGCCTCATCAGCTTGGAAGGGTGCTAGAGGCCCATGAAGGAAGTGGGGAATGGGGCGGGGGAAGAAGGGCTTCTGCCATTTTAGGGTTGTGCCTTGCTAGTCAGGAGCCAAAATGCCCCCTGGCTGTGCCCCCCAGGGTGATTCTAACAACCCAGGGTTCTGCCAAAGAAGCCTTTGACTTACAGGCTTAATGCCAGCACTGGTACTCTAGGGCACGTAGTTCGAGCCCTGGACTGTCCACACAACTGGCTTTCTTGTCTGTACAGCTTCTCTCCTTCTTCCCCCACGTCTGCTTGGGGTCCAATCCATGAGGGCTTACAAAAGGCCCATAGCACTGGGCTAGTGGACAGCAGCTGAATGAGGAAAAGCAGCAGGCATTACCATGTTGAATGTGCCGCTGTCACCCCCCCAACAGAAAGACTATAGCTCTGCAGGACAGAAACCAGGTTTTAAAGCATCACCAAAAAAAAAGAAAAAAAAAAAGAAAGAACGAAAGAAAGGAAAGAAAGAAAGAAAGAAAGAAAGAAAGGAAAAAAGAAAGAAAGGAAGGAAGGAAAGAGAGAAAATGTATCATCTAAAGGACTAGACTACAGAACAATTGGAGCCAGCCTCAAACACTAATCCCCTTCCTTGTCTTCCTGGCCCAGCCATCTCCTCACCCCTACCTGAGTGCTCCCTGGGGGAGCCCTACTCCCCTTGCTAAGTGTTGTCCTTAAAGAAACATGGCTGCTGACCAGAAGCCAGCCTGGGCCTTGCCCCAGACTTGTCTTTCCCTTGTAGCCCCAGATGGCTTGTGGGCTCCACCAAAGAGGACCCTGCTCTGCAGCCAGCCCAGAGCCACTTGCTGCCCACAACCTTGCTGGCCCCAGGTTGTGGGCAGCAAGAGGAATGTGTGCACACTTGGCAAGCCTTCTGCCCACCCTGTCCACATCTAATAAGTGCAATCATTTTGAGTCTTCCTATGTTGTCTAGAGGGAGGGGTTTTTGTTTTCTGGTTTTGTTTTTTGTTTTTGTTTCTTTTTTCCTCTATTAGAACAAACCTATTTATAGCTGCCCAAGAGAGAAGAGTGTATGTTTGAAGTGGAAGAAAAAAGGTTTTGAATCTCATGAACCTTGAGTGCTGGAGCATCTGATCTGTCTCTGTTCCCCCACCAGTGGCCATCCAGACCTCTGGAACCCTCAGCTGGGGGAACCCAAAACTGTAGCTCAGAGGCACCTGATGTGTAGGAGAGTAATTCTGGGGACTTGACGGAGCAGGAAGGAGAGGGACCTGTGTTTGCTAATCCAATCCTGCCATCCCTATGCCTCTCTATGGATTCAGCATGGACCTCACGACTGTAGAGGCCGATGGAATCGGTCAGTGATTCTCCACTCCCAAGTAGGGAAAGCCTCCATCTTTTCCCTGCCTTCATCCTGTTTTCCCCTGGTGTACACATGGAAGAGCATCAGGACAAACCCCCTGGGGATGGGCTGACTCAGGGCCCTGAGGCCAGAGACAAGGCTACGGGAACCAAGAACAGGACAGTTATCCAGGCATGAAGTTTGCCTGACCTTGGCCACTCTGCCTACCCCTACCGGTTTGCCATTCCCTCTAGGAGTTGACTTCAAGCCTAGCTTCCTCCACTACTGCTTTTCAAAAGGAAGAATCAAGCGCATGCCCAAGCCCACATCCTGCACACATTCTACCCTCATTCCACTGCTGCCTATAAATTTATTTTCCATTTGCTCCTTTTATTTCCCCCAAAGCTGTAGTTCTATTCAATCAAAGGCTACCAATTAACTTCTAGGGTTCATTTCTAAGTGACTGTCCCAGGTTATTGCTCCCCCAGGAGAGTCAACACTACATAAAGAAGCTTGCACCATCCCCTCACTCCCTAATCAGTAGTGTTCACCAGCCAAAGATAGCCTTAGGCAGTAGGTAGCCAAGGTCAAAGCTAGTTCCCCCGACTTCCATTAGCCAACACCCAGGCCCTTGGCAGTAGAGTGTCTGGCTTCCTGTGTCTCTCTTAGTCAGAGAGGGCTCTGCTATAAAGATACAACATGGCTGCTTCCATACAAGAAAACTGTCATTTAATAGAAGTATCCACACTTCCCAGGAAATGCCATGAAAACTGCTTTAATCCACTCTGACCATCCTCATTCTCCACCAGAAGCTAGGATAACTTTCTGATTCTCTCCCTACCATTGCATCTCTCTTAGAAAGCTAAGCAGAGTACTTCCCAACTTAGGCCTTCAGGGTCTGGCTTCTCCTTGCTCTCTTCCTTTCCTGTCACCCCATACATACATATAAACATATTTCCTCCAGTAGTTTATTCCATGGTTTCTGGAAACTGCAAATGATTTCCACAGTATGGAAAGTATAGACCACTAGGCTTCTTAACTAATGTCAAAACAGATCTTGGTGAGCAGGTAAAGACCTGCTAATGTCCACCACGATTAGTTTAGGTCGTCCAAGTAGGGGGTTAACAATCCAGGCAAAGCTACTGCTGAACATATGGAGGAAGCCAGTCTTGGGGCATCAAACCAGGGGTTAAGTAGACTGAATGAGGAGTCAACACTCAGGGACTCTCTAGGCCTTTTACGGGTCAGACAGAAAAAAAGGTTTTTACCAGTGTAAGGAAGGAAGTAGATGGTGTAAATGGGAACCCTTCATGAACCAGTCCCAAGGCCTCTCTGCAGGATGGGGGTGTTTACAGGGCCACAGTACTGTGAGGCTTCATTTCTCTTAGTACAAAACCTGCCCTGATCTGAGTCTGGAAATGGGAAGCCATTTCTGCAAGGACTCTGAGCGCCAAGTGATGCACATCAGAAAGGCACTTAAATCCTCAGCAACATGGCAATCCCTTTTTACTTCTCTGCCTCCCTCTTTCTGTATTATTAGGCCAGGTCCATTCCCTAAACCCGAGGGAACTCTCAGTCAGGAGAAAACCGACCAGAGCCCGGACTTGAGCTGCCCTACCCCAGGCCTATAAATCCCCAGAAGAAGACACTGAGCTGTGACTGCTCTGACTTCGTGAGGATTGGGTTAGTTTGAGGTAATGGAGGCTCATATTTGTTGCTGCAAGTTCAGAAATACGGCCCTGGTCTCTGGCCTTAATGAAATTTTTGTATCTGAGAAGTGTTATCCATAGGCATGTTTGAGGGGACTCTGTAGTGGACTGACAGGTCATATCTCAAAATGTCAGAAAACATTATAGAGCATTCAAACTTTGTTATTTGCTGCTTAACCTCAATGTTACAGGCTCAAATTAGGGGGAGGGAGACAAAGTATAACTGACCATAAGCAGAAAATAATGTTAACCTGCTTGGCTTCTTTCTAAAGCACAAAAGTGGAAGCAAACAACACAAGGATATCTTTAAATAGGACTTGTCTCAAAGATAGCACACCCTGTCCTTGGGCCATTATTTGGACTAGGAACCCTTTAAGAAAATATATGATTAGAGAGAATAGAACCCCCAGTTCTGTTATCAGCTTATCTAGACAACACATTGTAGCAGTTTGGACAAACCGAAAACTTTATTCTTCTATGTGAGTTAAACTGAAGTTTCAGAGAATAATCATTACCATGTGGGAGGCTTTTTTTAATGCAGAAAAAGAATCTCAAAATGTTGTATTTATATCTGCCTTCCACTGCTGCCAATATAGTAAGTATCTCCTACACGATCAACAATAAACAGTAAATGATGCAGTTCATAGAGTATTTTGCACTTGGGGAAAAAAATGTATCTGAACTTGTAAAAAGAAATGTTTGGATTTTGTATTGTCTTTTTTTATTATTATTATTAAAATACTAAATGAAACTCCTTGGCCTGGCATCTATTCCTCTGTCTCAATAGTTTATTCTAGAGCTGGAAACAAAGTGTCTTTTGGCTTTCAGATAGGACTTATAAAATTGTTTCATGTATCCATCTTATTCCTAATGATTTTGGAACCTGAAAAGGCTTGTCTCTCTATTTTTAAAGGCAGTATCAAGAATTATCCCCTACGGGGGATCTAGGGAGTAGGGGAAGTTTAGGGTATTGTTTCTCCTCACTATAGTACAGTTCCCCAAATCTAGCCAGGCCACAGATTCCCTAATTAAGATGTCCCACTCTAGCAAAATACCAGCACTGAGAGTCACGCAAAGTTGTTCTTTTTAGGCAGTACACTCTTGGCCACCCAACAGAATTCTGAAATATCATTTAGCCACTGTGACCATTACTACCATAGGGCACAGGAACACAATCTCCAGTCTCTTACAAATGAACAGTCCCAATTTCTAGGCTCAGAGATGATAGATAAAACTTGTTACAATTATGTAATTCCCTGACATAAAATTTTATTGGATCTAATATCCAAATGATATAGCAATTTAAGAGAAACAAGGCAAAATCTACGTGATCAAAAAATATGTTGGGTTGGCCTACTAGAATCCTAAACTTCCTTGTTACCATCTCTAAAGGATAGGTGCATTCATTTCTCAATTGAGCTCCTGTTATGTGCCCTGAATCGTGCATCAGGCTATCATAGCTTGATAACAATAGCCATACTCAAGACCCATACTCCTCAGGTAAGATTCTGATTACAACTGATCTTTCCACATACACTTCTCAACAGGAGAGAAAATCCAGTCTACCTGGTGGCTATGAGTATATATTAATTCACTGGCATTCCAATCAAACTTCCTGTAAGTTTGATTTAGTGTGACAAAACATGAACACTTTGGTGGGCTGACAAAATCACGTTTCTAGAACTGCAAAGCCAAGGACCAATACAGGACTATTATGACTACATCAGCTTGGGGCCATCCTCTCTGACTTATCTCTTAACCCTCTTTTATTCCAAAACACCAAGTCGTCCACCTTCTTCCTAGGACATTTGTGATGTTGTCCCTGATTAATGTATAATCAGGGCCAGTACAGTTGAGTCTGCTTATATCAGTCTTTATAAAACGGGGCACATGAAGACATTCCAAGGAATTCTTTCCAAGGGTATGTGAAGATCTTCCAAGAGATACTAGGCAAGGAAATCAATCTGAGGGGCATTTTAAGGAAGTAAGTTTCCAGATCCTCAACTTCTATTAGAAATCTTCCCCCAAACGAATATGTTTGGGAACCAGCCGGGATACTTAGGCACACTCCACCTCCTCTTTCAGCATAGTCCTTGTCCTACTTTCCAAAAGAAAGGCATATCCCTCACCTACACTGAATCTTCATCCATGGCCCAGGATATAAAAACCTGGGGAATAGGAGGGAGGGGTTGTTTTTTCCATTCATATAAAAATATTCCTATTACAATCAGTCCTCTTATTTCATCTTATAAAATGTTTACTATTTTCTACCTCCTACTAGTAAAACCAAATTGTTTGTTAGCTGTTCAAGCCATTATTTCCTAGCAAATATACTTTTCCTTTTTATTAAGTATGTAAGAAAAAGTTTGTCATGAAGTCTAAAAAAATTAATTGGAGTTATTTCTGATTTTTAAACATGATTCTTATTTAATTGTCCCCCAAAGCCAAACATCAGAATTCAACACGAGCACATATCCATATCTGCCAAGGGGATAACATGCCTTCGATCCTACTTCTCATTTATTAACTAGTAGATTTAGCTACATATTACACGGCATTATTCCAAATTATATAATGAGAAATAGTACTATCTTGTTTTTACAGTTTTTGTAATGTTAATATTAACTATATAATTTTAATCATGACTGATTTTTTAGTATTTTATAAGTTACAACTAGTAGCTTATTTCCCAGTGATTTTTTACAATATTCTTTAAAACAAGTATTAACATATTTATTTGAACTGAAGAATAAAGTCAGACTTTTTCCTAACAGAAAGTAAGTCTGATTTAGCTGATTGGTTTGAAAGAAGATTGGCTTTGCTAATTCCACAAATGGTAGGTGTTTTCCATACTGAAGTGAATCCGCACTTCAATACTTTCACAAAAAGATCCTGAAAACATGTAATGATAAAAGAATTTTATCAAAAAAAATTGTGTTGGTAAAAGAGTATGAAAATCAGTCTCTGATTAACAAGGTGCCTCTGAGTGAAAAGGTAACAGGTAACTAACAGTAATTTTTATAAGACTGAAACTGAGACTCTAATGACTAGATGACAAATCCTTTTGCAAGTTCAGTGGTTTCCAATTCTTTGTTTTTAATAAAATTAAAGGTCTCTATTTGATAGTACTTGAGAATATTATTTGGTAATAGGACACCTTGTGATTATTGGCATGTAATTTAGGAGTAGTTCAAAGCCTCAAGGACTAATGCTGTAACAAATCTCTTCCTTTCCCAATTACTACATGAACAAGGTTTCTCAATGCTTATGTCTGTAAAAATAAAAAACAGAGAATGGCTATTGCACCTTATCTCCTTCTACCATTAGGTCTGAATACCTGAACTCATCCATGAAAACCTGAACTAATTAAGAAATACCGTATTTCTCATCAAGGGATGCATTTTCTTTTTCTAAGTTTTTATTTATTCATTTAAGTAATCTCTACACCTAATATGGGGCTCGAACTAACGACCCCAAGATCAAGAGTCGCATGCTCTTGACTGAGCCAGCCAGGCACCCCAAGGGATGCATTTTCAATAAAGATTGTACTTTTTAGGTTTCACAAGTTATAAAAACATGTAATATATTTATGTTTTTTAAATAAATTGTGTACCAGTAATAACTGTAATGACAATTCAATTCAAAAGAAACTTTTTAACAATTAAAGCCTATGGTCAGGGCGCCTGGGTGGCTCAGTTGGTTAAGCGACTGCCTTCGGCTCAGGTCATGATCCTGGAGTCCCTGGATCGAGTCCCGCATCGGGCTCCCTGCTCGGCAGGGAGCCTGCTTCTCCCTCTGACCCTCCCCCCTCTCATGTGCTCTATCTCTCTCTCTCTCATTCTGTCTCAAATAAATAAATAAAATCTTTAAAAAAAAAATAAATAAAGCCTATGGTCACAGGCAATAAACTTAAATTTATACTCATTCTTGTTGCAAAGAAGTGTGACAGTGATCAATGAAAGTCTTTAAAACATACAAATACAAAATAATTAGGATACAGTTCTGTAGGGGAAGTGAATGGAAATAGGAGTTCAAGAAGAAAGGGAACCATATAAAATTTCTGCTAAAGGGCTTGTTCACATATTTTTAAATAGATGATGGTGGGCATCAAATATTTAGGGTATTTGGAGTCCACTGGATACAATTAAAGAGTTACAGAAGGGTTTTAGTTTAAAATGTTAAAATTACAATAACTCAGAAATTATATCTTCAAAAAGTACTTAAATTTGTGTTAGATACCAACTTTTAAATGAACAAGGGGTTATACAGTCCTTTCAAATTCTTTTATAGATTCCATTTTTAAAAAAATGTCCTAAGACCACTAGCCTAGGGGCGCCTGGGTGGCTCAGTCAGTTAAGCGTCTGCCTTCAGCTCAGATCAGGATCCCAGAGTCCTGGGATCGAGCCCCACATTGAGCTCCCTGCTCAGCGGGGAGGTGGCTTGTCCCTCTCCCTCTGCCCCTCCCTCCACTTGTGCTCTCTCTCTCTCTCTCTCTCAAATAAATAAATAAATAAAATCTTCAAAAAAAAAAAAAAAAGACCACTAGCCTGTATGGTGGTATATTGTCAGGGTGGGGCTCAAAGGCAGAACACAAGCTGCTAGAAATGACCTTCAATCGTCCACTCCAAAATATGTTCTTCACCAGTTCTCCTGAGTACCTGAAATTACCCACTGTCAAAATCTTATTACTTCAAAGTCACACACTGATTGCCCAGAGTTTTTGTTCATTGTGTAATAGGAGAGGTGATTAGCCAATTAGATTAGGATCTGCATGGAATGTGAGAAAGGACAAATGTATTTTTTATTATGGAAAAAGGTGGTAAGGAGACAAACTAGGACAACCTGAGTTCTATTCCCTGCTCTATTTCTAACCAGGAGTTTGTGCTACAGGACATGCTATTTATTCTCTCTGCAGGTACGTAAAATAACTTGTCAAACTTCCACCAAAAAGGAACAGAAAGGGCACCACAGTGGTCAGGCTGTTTATTTCTATACCAGGAGGTATAGAAAGGCTCAATTATTAACCATAAGCATGGGCCATCAACTGTCACTCACTGCCCACTGAAACAGAGAACCTGAAGACAACTCTGGCCCCAGTCCCACCTCTGGAAAGGATGTGTCAAAACAAATAAGACAGGCAAGAGGGGATGCCTAAAATTGAAAAGCGCGCTTTCTGGTTAAGCTGTTCCGACAGGCGAGGTAAAAGGCTGTCAGTGTCCTCAATAGCATCGTTAGCTACCATAGGCCGCAAACCCTGTACTTTGTAAATGTTTCTATTTTATCGGAATATTTCCTTTGAAAATTCTTTTTTTTTTTAAGTTAAATTTTTTGGGGTGAGGGGAGGGAGGATACCAAAAAAAAAAGGTTAGTCTAAAAGGACAGAGAGGGAAAAGTTTCTCACCTCATTCCTCCAGGCACCCAATTCCTCTCCTAAGAAGCAACTTTTACCAGTTCCTTATCTAACTCCTCTCAGTTATTTTTAATGTTTTACGAAAAGCTCACTCCCTTTTAATTTTCCCTTGGATTTCTGCAAATTCCCCCAGCTAGCCCTTCCGTCCCGGGAGGGGGGAAATGGCAAAAGGGCTTGCTTTTGCTCACCCCAGGCGAGCCTACAGTGGGGAGTAGCTGGTTTTAAGGCTGCGGGCGGGGCTGAAGGGGGAATGAGAGTGAGAGAACCCGCGAGGGCCGTCAGGGAGCCCTCCCTAGAGAGGCAAGTCCCTCACGGCTCCTCAGTGACGTCCTTTTCGAGACGGAGCTAGTAATACCTGCAATTGCTGCCTTCAGGGGGCTGGTTCGAAGATCGTAGGCAGTGCCTGCGGACTGCGCCCAGTAAGGCGCCTCGGGGCGGTTAGGCGCAGGAGGAAGCCCCCGGGCTCTGAACCCCAAGGAGAAGGTCCGCAGCCCCAGTGCGGGCAGTGGGACCCGCGGGAACAGCTTCCCTCACAACCTAACCCTCCTGTCCTCCCCGGCTCCTGGAGCGCCCTTTTCGCCCGCAGGCAGCCGACGAGACAGCGTGGAGACCTCGGGGCCTCGGGCTCCTCCCCGCTGCCGCCTCAGGCCTCAGGTGGACCGAGTCCCTCGGAGGTTACAGGTGGCGGCTCCCCATTGCTATAGCGACGACCCGGCTCGCCAGCCGCGCCCAGGCCCTGACCGGGGCGTCGTGACGTCATCACGCCCTCCCCGGGCGCTCGGCCTCGCGGGCCGTGCGTCACCCGGCCGGGGGGCGGGGCGGGGCTCGGAGGGGCACAGTTCAGAGCCCGGCCGCCTGGGCTCCAGGGGCCCGGGAACCTGGATAAGTAGGACGGCTGCCGCGGCGACTGGGGGTGCGGGGTGGAGCGTGCCCTGTATTTTCTATACGGGTTCCGGGGCCCGGTAGAGGCGCGCTGCGAGGAGAGGAAAGTGCGGCAGCCCTGGAACCTGGATATCGCGCGAGGCAAGCAGCGCGCGGGCGGGCGGGCTATGGCGCAGGCGGGTTGCGGGGCCGGCGCTGGTGGCGGGGCCCGGTGCATGGCGGTCTGTCGGCGGAGTCGCCCTCGGGGGCTGTCAGGTTGGTGGCTGCGGGAAGAGTGGGTCCACCGTGCTCAGGTGGGAGGCCGGGCGGGCGCAGGGCCCCGGGATGGTCCCGAGCCCGGCGTGCCCACCCTCCTCCGGCCCTAGCCCAGCGTCCGGGCGGCTAGACGGCGACCTGACCCCTCCCCCACCCGGGGCCCCGGCCCCCATCCCTGCCCCTTCTTTCCGCCCTGCGACTCCTCCCCCGTGACTTCTAAACCCCACCCCGGCTCCCAAACCCCACGCCCGCCTCCACCTCTGTGACCCTACACCCCACCCACTGACCCTAAAATCTTGCCAGGTAATCCTCAATTCTTATTCATTGAGTCTGCCAACCCAGGAATTTCCCCAGCTCTGCCCAGGGACCCACCAACCCAGTGACTCCCTCAGTCCTAATCTAGTGACTCAAGACCCGAGACCCCCACACCCCTCCTAGGTGACCCCCCAACCTTCTCAATGACCCCATTGGTCCGGTAACTCCCACGGTTCTATCCTGTGTTCGCCCACAAACTTGGTGACTCCCCTCAAACCTTTCCTGGTAACTCTTAAGCCCTACTCCAGTAGTTTCCCACCCAGTCATCTACATAACCCCCAATATCTAGTAATCCCTTCTTTGCCCTGTAACCTTATGATCCTCATTCCATGCTCCCCCCTTCATCCTAAAGTCACCCCCACCGACATCCCTCTCTGCACCCTCAACCCCTCAGTGTCAATCAGCACATGACTTAGACGTGCCCTAGCACCATGCTGGTGCCCAGGAAGATGTAGAGATGAATATGAAGTAGTAGTAGTTGGAGGCATCAAAGACTTCTGGATTGAGTGTGTGATCCCAGACTCAAGTCCCAGCTCTGCCACCGTTGTGCTTTGGAAACCTGGGACAGGTCCCTTCCTCACTGGGCCTCAGCTTGTCATCTGTATTGTGATAAGGCTGGGTTAAGTGATCTGAGAGTTTCCTTCCAGCTGTGAAATTCTGCAGTTCTCAGTCAAGATAATATTTGTTTGCAATCATTTTTGTACCCTCGCTAGAAGTTTACTCTAGTAACCTCACCTCCGGGTCCACTTGCTTCATGAACTTTATTCCCTCACTCCCATGACCCCCTACACTCTTAATATTCCATACCCATTTCCCTTGACCAGGCCCCATCAGTTAACATGTTGGCAAAGCAGGATAGCAGAGCGCTTCAGCTAGGGGCATTGATGTGATAAGAGACCTCGGTTCTGGTCTGATTCTGGCTCTTCATACCATTTAGCCTGTCTGAACCCTCAGCCTCCACCTCTGCTAAGGTAGGGTAATAATCTTGCCTGAGATGGTGCATACAAAGCACTCGGCACCATGCCTGGCCCATGGGAACCCTTAAATACAAACTGAAGCTCCTATGGGTCTTACTCTGTCCTGGGTGCTAGGGATTCAACAGACAAGACAGGGTCCATGCGTTACATTGCTTTTCTACTCCTGAGCTCTTGGAATCCCCATCCTCTTATCTCTGCTGTGGCCTCCTCCTTCTCTGATTCTTTATCTCATCCCTCTTTAATTATGATTGGCTGAGCACCTACTGTGTGCCATGCTTTATGTGTCTAGATTAAATTTACCTTTCGACAACCCCAAGAGGTGATTATTACTGTATCCACCACCATTTCCCATTTCTATTGGTTTGGTTTGGTTTCAAATAAATAAAGAACCTGAAGCAGATAAGTAGCAGAGTGAGTATTTGAGTCCACAGTCTTCAAAACCCACTTGCTCCACTACCTCTCACCCCCAAACCTGCAGTTTTCCAGGTCACCCTGAGCCCCTTGTTCCTTACTTTCAAATGATTCCTAAGCCCAACATTAATTCATACCATGACTCCCAAGGTTTCTGTTACTCTTTGCCCCATGGCTTAGTGACTTCCTTAACCCATTGTTCATGACTTTCCACCCCACGTGCCCTAAGACCCCTGCACCTTAATACCTCTCTCCATCTTCTGTCCACACATCCTCTCACAGCCCTCACTCCATGATGTCACTCACCCTAAAGGGGCTGCCACCTCACAGGCACTTTACCCCAAACCCACTTATCCTGCTAAGTCCCTTCCGTGCCAGGAGTTCAGACACTCTAAAACCCTCTGGCCCAGTAGTCTTTCCTCGTATGATTTCCTATTTTCAGTCTCTTCTCAGTGTTCTAGCTGCCTCCCTTCTACCATCCTCAGCCAAGTCCTGTTACCCAGAGCCTTCATCTAATTAGCTCTTTCTCTAGTGACTTCCTTCCCCCAGCTTCAGTGAAATGAGCCCCTTCCATCCCAACATGAACCCGTATACCCTCCCATTCTAAGATCCCTCCTCTTCACGTTCTTCGCAGATTCCTAAAAGATCCTGCCTCCCATATTCCCAGATCCCGTGGCATCCTCCTTGTCATCAGTGAGCTCCTTTTCAAACCAGAATTGTCTTCCCCCTTTTTCCTCTCCCTGCATCCCTGCCCCTTCTCACAGTGCCTTTTCCTGTCCTTCCTCTTATTTTTCTCCCGGCCATCCTCACCTCACCAATTTTGGTAACATAGATTATGATGCAAATGTCCCTCTCATCCCAACTCTCTCCTTTTTTCCACTCTTCTGTGCATCTAACTCCAGGGCCCCGTGAATGGCCCTGCCACTCTCAGCTCTCCTACCTTCATACATACACTGTCTGGCCAAACCTCCCTGACCTCTTTGGTTTGTCCAAAGAACTACACTCTTTTCTAGGAACTTCTGATCATAGATCACCAAGATCACTCTCCTTTAGGTAGCAAGGAGATCTTGGAAATCTTTCTGAATTGATATAGCCTCGTCTCCTTGACACACTCCCATGATCCTCTTCGATCCTCCCCTGTAGCTGAAGCTGCTTGTTGTATATGCCCTCAGGGTAGAATGCTTTGGGTGTTAGCTTCTGCCGGCATTGAATTAGCCCCATTGTTTTCCAAGCTCTGGGAGGACTTTCCAGTTCTCTCCCACCGCAACACTGGATGGTGAATAGCAAAATGTGACATTAAAGATCCACATCCCAAAGTTTACTCTGTGGGTCACCAAATTCCCAGGTCTCCTCTAATGTTCTTATTGGCTGTATAGCAATAAATAATAGCGGAGGGCAGACCTAGAGTTAAGGAAGGGGTAAGCCCTGGGGACTACAAATTGATTTTTTTTTTTTTAAGATTTTATTTATTTATTTGACAGAGAGAGAGACAGCGAGAGAGGGAACACAAGCAGGGAGAGTGGGAGAGGGAGAAGCAGGCTTCCCGCCGAGCAGGGAGCCCGATGCGGGGCTTGATCCCAGGACCCTGGGATCATGACCTGAGCCGAAGGCAGACGCTTAATGACTGAGCCACCCAGGCGCCCCTACAAATTGATTTTTGAAAGAAGCTTTTGCCTTATGCTTGCTTAACCTTTCTTAGGGCACAGAGCATATTCTGCCATGGATCTTAGTTATTTGTGTACTTCTCACCCACTCCCCAACCCCACAGTGATCTTGAGAACAGAGTTTTCTTTATCTTCTGTCATCTTAATCTGGTCCCTTATATTCTGAGGTAGTTCGTAAATACTGACTGAATTGAATGAACTCACTCAGAAATTCTGCATCAGGTACAAACAAGTAAAAACAGCTCACGTCTGTGTTCTTTTTGTAGCCACAACAACCCCCACATCCCCAAATCCCTGCAGACGAGTAATGGGCAAGTCCCTTGATTTAAACAGTCTGGAATTTAGACACTTCCTTTTTCACTCATTAGTCGGCTGGGGGAATGGGCGTGAGTGCTCATTTTTACCATATATCTGGTAAGACTAGAGGGATTGGTTGCCCTAGTTGCTAGAACACAATGGTAACAAGGCCAGGGTCTGTTATAGACAGACCAGTTCTCAAGAAAACAGCCAGATGAAATATTTACTGGGGGTTGCAAAGACCACCAGGGGATAGGAGAAATCAAATTGGCAAAATGTTGGCAGTTGTTGAAGTTGGGTAATAGGTTCATGGGACGCGTTAACACTATTTCTAGTTTTGCATATGTTTGAAATCCATAATAGAAGTTAAAAAAAAAAGGTAGATGAACAAGTGCAAACTTAGCAATGTTCCTTGGAAAACACCTCAATACAAATGTTACTGAGTCAGTACTGTTATCTAGGTTAAGCAGTATATTTAGTCTAACCTATCCCTGACCTCTTCTGTTTGTGAGATAGCAGGATGCTAAATACAAAAATTAGCACCCAGCAGAATTTTGTACCAGTGGCCCAGAAATTGTAACATGCTGGCAGCAAGTACCTATTGCCCTGAACCTGAGAAGGTGAAGCAGTATGGAAGGTGGGAGGTGAAGGAGAGACCAGAGCTAGGTCTCACTAGGGTCGTCTCCTTTTGGCCTAAGGCCTTCAGATTACTGGGAGATCTTAAAGATATGGGTGTTCATTCATTCCCTCATTCATTCATTCATTCATTCATTCCACAAATGTTTGCTGACTTTCTGCTAAAGACCAGGTACTTTTCTAGTACCTGGAGATAGAGCAGTGAATAAGACAAAGTTCAGGGACTTAAGGAGCTCACCGTGGGGGTGAGACATATAATAAACAAATAAACAAGTAAAATGTATGTTGAGAAAATTGAGCAGAGGATGCCTGGGTGGCTCAGTTGGTTAAGCAACTGCCTTCGGCTCAGGTCATGATCCTGGAATCCCAGGATCAAGTCCTGCATTGGGCTCCCTGCTCGGCAGGAAGTCTGCTTCTCCCTCTGACCCTCCCCCCTCTCATGCTCTCTCTCTCTCTCATTCTCTCTCTCAAATAAATAAAAATTCTTTAAAAGAAAAAAGAAAATTGAGCAGAGAAGGGAGAGAGAACCAGAAGTCAGGGTGTTAAATTTTAAATACGGTGGGGGCGCCTGGGTGGCTCAGTCGTTAAGCGTCTGCCTTCGGCTCAGGTCGTGATCCCAGGGTCCTGGGATCGAGCCCCACATCGGGCTCCCTGCTCGGCGGGAAGCCTGCTTCTCCCTCTCCCACTCCCCCTGCTTGTGTTCCCCTCTCTCACTGTGTCTCTCTCTGTCAAATAAATAAATGGAATCTTTAAAAAAAAAAAAAAAAAAAAAATTTTAAATACGGTGGTTAAGGAAGTTCTCATTGAAAAGGTAACATTTGAGCAAAAACCTGTAAGAAGTTAAGCAGTGAGTCAAGAGTATATCTGGGGGAAATATATTCCAGTCAGAGGGAACAGCAAGTGCCAAGGCTCCAGAGCAGGAGTATGCCTCGTATATTCTATATTCGAGGAACACAAAGACGCCAGCCAGTCTGGCTGCAGTAGAGTAAGAGAGGGGAAACAGAGCAGGAGATGTGGGGGTGGGAGTGGGTTGGTTGCAGGTCATGTCAGGATTTTATTGTGCAGCATGAGAGGGGAGCCATTGGAGGGTTCTAAACAGATAAGTGACATGATCTGACATTCAGGATCATTCTGGCTGCTTTGGTGAGAATAACAAGAAGGCAAGCAAGAGTGGAAGGAGGGAAGCCTGTCAGGAGGCTACTGTAAGAATCCAGGCAAGGGAAGCTGATGGCTTGGACCCAAAGTTAAAGCAGTGGAAGAGTGAGAAGTGGTTGGATTCTGGTTATATTTTGAAAGAGGTGCCAGCAGGATCTGCTGATGGATTGGATATGACATGTGAAAGAAATAGAGAAGTTGAGGATGGCTCCCTCATTTTTGGCCTGAGCAACTGAAGGATGGAGTTACCATTTACTGAAAGGGGGGAGCCTGGAGGAGGGGGCAGGGTGCGAGAAGGGATGGATAAGGAGTTCACTTGCGAATGTGTCAAGTTTCAGGTGTTTGGGGACACGGAGATGTTGCATAAGCAGCTAGATAGACAAGTCTATGAGACGTGTAGATTTCTGCTCACCTGAGAGCTGAAAGAACACTATTCCTGAGCAAGAGACGGGGCAGTACAGTGGAAGAATACGGGCAGTTCAGGTGTGAGGCCTGGCTTGCCACCAGCTAGCTGCGTGATCCTTTGGAACTCCGTCCCACAGCTCTGGCCTCCAGATCTTCATCTGCGAAGTGACGGCATTAGACTAGAAATGAACCCTCTTCTCAGCCCACACCCATTGTGAGAGTCAATGAATTAGTTCTCGGAGTCAACAAGATAACGTATCTGTATATCTGAGAGCAGTGCTGGACACAGAAGATGCATCCGTGCCCTCGTGGAACACTACAGACTAGCTCCCTGGTGCAGCTTCGCTGCTAAGTACAGAGGAAACAGGCCAGAGTCTGGTGGTCTGGTGTGACATTAGCCAGGGAAAGCCTGTGCTTGACCTGGGTCTGGGAGAAAAGTGAACGTGGATGTCAGAGACGAGGCAAGATGATATCCCAAGCGAGGAAACGTGGTGGGGCTGGGGAAGAGCTGGGGTGGTGGGACTCAGTTTCTTCCCTCCTTCATTCTTTCAACATTTATTCCTCTGCTAGGATCTTCTCTTCAGGAGCTCCTAGTTCTGTAGTAGATGGTTTCAAATCTGGCCTCAGGAGTTTCCGTTAGAGCTCATTCACAGTAAGTGGAGCTGATTTCGGATTCAGATTTGAGCCAAAGAGCTCGGTTAGCTATGTGATCTAATGACACATTGTTAGATGCTGATTACACCAAAACACATGCTCTCAAGCAACGTAAGTTATAAGCAGGTAGGAGTGTGTTATTTTCCCCCCATAAGAGTCCGATTTAAGGAGGACACATACTGTGGCAGAGTAATCCCCTCACTGCATCTGGAAGCACAGTCGCTGTGCCGTGTTTATCCTTGTGTCGTTTAGATCTCAGTGTTTATATTGTAAGGAGAGTCTCTGACCAGCTAAACAAGAGTATAGGATACAGCCCATCTTCATTGACAGGTCACCCACAAAATTTGTTTAGAGTGGATATGTAATCATCATCTTTCATTTAATGGAATGAGAATTAAATTTTGTCCTGGTGAGTGAAACAAAACCACTGAGCTAAAATCCAAGTTCAGCTAAAGCCTTTGTCTTTAACCAGTGGCCTTAAGCTACTGACAAAACCTCAGATGCCTCTTGCCTTGGCAGCGCTCTCAGTCAAGGTAGAGAAATGGCTGTCGACGTGAGTGTCTCAGGGATCCTATGCAGTTGTCTCTGTTTTGCTGGTAAGAAGCGCAGGGCCTATTTAGGCTTCTCACTTAGAGCCCAGAATCAAAAAGATCTGGGCTGTTGGATGTGATGTTCAAAGCCTCACAGCACATTAGACTGTCACCAGCCAGAAATCAGAGCACTTCTTCTGGTGCCTCTGGGTTAATGTTCACCCTGAGCTTGCCCTCAGTAAATGGTTCATCTCTGAGAAGCCCAGATACAACTTGCTAGCTTGGTACTGTTTCTCACTGCATTTATTGGAAGTCCCCGCTGCCGTGGGATAGCTGATAAAGCATGACACGCACGCAGTTATGATAAGAACCAAGGAAATGGGGGCTCTGTGAGATTGTAGAACCAACCTAAGGCTTAGATGTGGAGGGTGTCCCTAAGATCAGAGTTCTCTCTGAGAATATCATCCTCTCAACCTAGGATGTCCTGCCTGAGGCCACAGAAACAGGGAGGGACAAAGGCAGCCCCTGCTCAGCCACCACTCAGCCGGACTCCCCCCCCCCCGCCCCCCACCCTTGTGAGCAGGCCGGGTCCACATGTGCTAGAGCCAGCATGGTCCCAGGTCCTGGTAGATTCGCTGTTGCTTCATGCTCAGCTTGATCACCTTTCCATATGGTCCATGAATTGTGAAGCTAAGTTTTCAGATGTGGTTTTGCTACAAACCTATAACCTCAAATCTATGCTGTCAGCACTGAACTAGCCATGCCTCCTGAATGGAGAATCACATATTCTTGTAGCCAACAAAAGGAGTGCAAGGCATGCTTTCAGACTTTCTTCTTCATTCATGTATTTGTATTTGTTTCTTTAACATAGATAAGACATTCACGAGCCCTAAGTTCAGTGAAAAGTCAACCTTGCATTGCTATTCCCCAGTCACTCAGTTACCCTTCTGTAGCCAACCCTAGTTAGTCATTTCTCGACCGTCTTGCCACAGATTTTTTATTCCAGTGGCGGCGTACAGAAAGCACTGTTTTATACCTTCCCATTTTTTTGTTTAATATGTTTTGGAGATCTTTGCATGTCAATATGGGAGGACCTTCCTCATTTACCTATGTCTGCATCGTATAGAAGTTCCATATTGATAGACATTTATGCTGCTTTTAATGTTTTTGCTATTACTACGTACAGGGGTGCCATGACTAACCTTAGACCCGTGCCATTTTCCACATGTGTATGTCTTCCTGCAGACTAGACCTGAAATTGCTGGGTCAGCTGGTAGGTACATTTGTACTTTTGATCAGTACTGCCAAATTGCCCTACATAGAGCTCATACCGATGTATACTCCCCCAGCAATGGAAGACTCTGCGTGTTTCCCCCACAGCCTCATAGACATTGGTCTGAGTTAAAAATAAACAGATCACCAGGGCCCCTGGGTGGCTTCGTCAGTTAAGCGTCTGCCTTCGGCTCAGGTCATGATCCCAGGGTCCTGGGATCGAGCCCTCCATCAGGCTCCCTGCTCAGTGGGGAGCCTGCTTCTCCCTCTCCCTCTCCCTCTGCTGCTCCACCTGCTTGTGCTCTCTTGCTTCCTGTCAAATAAATAAATAAAATCTTTAAAAAATATATACAGATCACCTACAGATCAACATAGCATACTGAATAATGGGACCCCACCTTGACACTCTATTCCTCAAGACATACAAAGCCCAACACAGCCCAGTATGAGGAATACCACATGTAAAAAGATAGCCACCAGACCTCTGGTGGTTAGAAGAAAGGAAAATCCTAGAGGAAGAAGTTCCCTACCTCAGTCTTTAGACTAGCATGAATTAAAGGAGAAATAGATGTCTTTTCCTGCAGGACTTGGCAGGGACGAGGTGCAGCTAGTGATGGGAGGGCTGTGGGGGAATAAAGGGAGACCCCAAGAAGGAGGAGCTGGTAACCAAGCAAATGCGTTTGGTGTCCACTAGAGAAGTACCTCTCAGCTGGTTTCTTTTCATCTCAGTGACTTTATCTTTTTTAAAGGTTATACCCCTTCCTTTTAGTGCACCTGCTCATCTCTTTTTGGCCTCTTTCGTTCTCACCTCACTTGGAGTTAAGGTGTCTGCAAGTTGAAACTGGATGAGTGTTCAACCTTATGTCTTGTTTCACTTAGTGTTCGTTTGTTCACTTTCTTCCATTCATCCAGATGGGCTTCATGGTTCTTGTCCCAAAGGCTTAAACAAGCACCCTGTGCAAGTAGCTATATTTTCTGTGCATTCTTTTTGTGGAATGAATTATGAAGATGAGATTCTTAGATCTCAGATCCTGAGCCTTCCCCGGTGGGGTTAAGAATTGATGGTTTGTCCTCTGGAAAGCCTGGAGCAGTCTCTAGCGCTGTCTGCAATGCCCGTTTGTGCCTGCCTCCTGGCTTTGCCAACATCGATGGTTGGATTTTTTTTTTAATTAACAGACTTTATTTCTTAGAGCATTTTTAGGTTTATAGAAAAATTGAATAGAAAATGCAGAGAGTTCCTGGGGCACCTGGGTGGCTCAGTCGGTTAAACATCTGCCTTCAGTCATGATCCCAGGCTCCTGGGATCAAACCCTGCATTGGCCTCCCTGCTCAGCGGAGAGTCTGCTTCTCCCTCCCTTCTTCTGCCCCTCCCCTGGCTCATGCTCTCACTCGTTTTCTCTCAAATAAATAAAATCTTAAAAAAAAAAAAAAAAAAAAGAGGGGTGCCTGGGTGGCTCAGTTGGTTAGGCGTCTGCCTTCAGTTCCGGTCATGATCCCAGGGTACTGGGAACAAGTCCCGCATCAGGCTCCTGGCTCAGTGGGGACCTTGCTTCTCCCTCTGCCTGCTGCTCCCCCTGCTTGTGCTCTCTCTCTGACAAATACGTAAATAAATAAAATCTTTTTAAAAAAATAATTAAAAAAAAAAAAGAAAATGCACATGAAACAAATAAAGGCTTTGTAAGAATGCTGAAAAAAAAAAAAAAAGAAAGAAAATGCAGAGTTCCCATTTGTCCCCCTTCCCTCCCCAGTTCCTGGTTTTCCCTATTACTAACATCTTGCATTGGTGTGGTGTATTTGCTACAATTGATGAACCAATATTGATACATTATTATTAACTAAAGTTCATAGTTTACATTATGGTTCACCCTTTGTGCTGTATATTCTATGGGTTTTGACAAATACATAATGTCAGGTATATGTCCACCATTACAGAACCGTTTCACTGACCTAAAAATGCCCTGCGCTCCATCTGTGCATCCCTCCTCTCCCACCCCCGCATCCTTGGCAACCACTGATATTATTCCTGTCTCTATAGTTTTGCCTTTTCCAGAAGTCATATAGTTGGAACCATACTGTGTGTAGCCTTTTCAGATTGGCTTCTTCCACTTAGCAAAATGCATGTAAGTTTCTTCCATGTCTTTTCATGA
Source organism: Phoca vitulina (assembly GCF_004348235.1). NCBI lineage: Eukaryota > Metazoa > Chordata > Mammalia > Carnivora > Phocidae > Phoca > Phoca vitulina. Next base: position 47,191,259 of record NW_022589714.1, on the reverse strand, counting down.
CTTAATAACTCATTTCTTTTTATCACCGAAATATATTCCATTGTCTGGATGTACCACAGTTTGTTTATTGAAGGACATCTTAGTTGCTTCCAGCTTTTGGCAATTAGGAATAAAGCTGCTATAAACATCCATGTGCAGGTTTTCTGTGGACGTAAGTTTTCAACCCATTTAGGAGTAGGAATGCTGGATCATTTGGTAAGACTGTTTAATTTTGTAAGAAACTGCCAGACTGCCTTCCACAGTACCATTTTGCATCCCCACCAGCAACAAATGAAAGTTCTGTTCTTCCACATCCTTGCCAGCATTTAGTGTTATCACTGTTTTGGATTTGGGCTATTGTGATAGGTGTGTAGTGGTATCTCATTGTCTGTTGGATGTTAATATTTTTACTTTGATTTATGGTAATGGGATAAGTATAATACCACCATGATTATTTTGTCTTGTACTTTAATTACTAATGAGAGTAAACCTTTTTTGAATTATTTATTTACTACTAGTGTTTTTCTTGCATGAATTCATACTCTAGCCTTATTTGTCCAATGAGAATTTGATACTGTTCTTGGAAGTTTATATGTGTCTGTGTGTGTTTCTTTTTTTCCACCCAATTTTTTTTATTGTGGTAAAATACACGCAACATAAAATTCACTGTCTTAACCATTTTTAAGTGTACGTTTAGGTTGCATGTGTTTTTAATATCATGTCTTATATTTTCTTTAATATTTTCCCTTAATACTGATTTTTTTTTAAACCTCTCTTTTGACTTGATTTTCTTTTGCTTCAAAAGCAAAAACTACCTTTTCTTCCTAGTTGAGATTTGGATCTTGTTCCAATTTAATGAACTGATGGAATAAATTAAACCTTTTAGTCCTGGGGTGATGTTTTTATTTTATTTTATTTTATTTTTTTAAAGATTTTATTTATTTATTTTGACAGAGAGAGACACAGCGAGAGAGGGAACACAAGCAGAGGGAGTGGGAGAGGGAGAAGCAGGCTTCCCGCTGAGCAGGGAGCCCAATGTGGGGCTTGATCCCAGGACCCTGGGATCATGACGGGAGCCGAAGGCAGACGCTTAACGACTAAGCCACCCAGGCGCCCCTGGGGTGATGTTTTTAAATAACTTGAAGCTCCTAAATAACTATGATGATCCAGTCCTTCCTGATGGCTGATGGCATGTTTCATTTTCAAATAGCCCTTCCCTGGGTGCCTCAGTCAGTTAAGCGTATGTCTTCGGCTCCCGTCAGGTTCCCAGGGTCCTGGGTTTTCTGTTCAGTGGGGAGCCTGCTTCTCCCTCTCCCTCTGCCTGCCACTCCCCCTGCTTGTGTGCTCTGGCTCTCTCTCTCTGTCAAATAAATAAAATCTTAAAAAAAAAAAAAAATAGCCCTTCCCAAGCCAGCAGTGACCCCCAGAAACAAGTCAGATGTAACTTGGTAATATCTGTATTAATTTGCATATTGGTATAAAGCACACCCTTAGGATCACCCTTCCAAAATGACTTTATTCTGGACTTTTCTTTCCATGGACTAAAGGTGGGTTTGAAGCTCAGCCATGATTCTGTGTTCGGTGTTTACAAACTAAGGTGTTAAAATTCACCGTAAACTTAGGACTGAAAATTAGGTTTTAATTAAGTTACCTGTTTTAGTTTAAATGAATTCTGTTCAGCTAGTAAAGGGGTATGCATTTTCATTGCCCTTTGGAATTAAAAATAATCCGCTTTGCCTAATTACTCTCTTTTCTGTGACTAATTAAAATCTATAAAAATTGTAGTAGCCAAATAGGAACCATACTAAAAAGTGATTTGGGCTTTTAAAATCAATGTGCCTTTTGCAAAGAGATGCTTAGCTGATGTTTTAAATGTGTGTTATGTTAATGCAAGTTTCTGTTATTAATTTCCTGTTTTCTCTTTACTGTTTGAAAACCCACAGAACCAAGCCTGTTTCAGTAGGGTTTTTGTGTGTGCATTGAAGTCCTTTTCTATAATAACAAATACTGAATCATTTTACTACAGCTCTTCCAAATCTGGTTCTCATTTGTTTGCCACTTGACTCGCTCAGCCTCTGTCTCTCCCAACATAATGTCACTTTGTCCTCTCTGAGAAGTTTTGTTTATTTCCAAATGAGGAATTTTCTGAGTGAAAATTAAGTCTTCCATGCCCCCCCAAATTTGAACATTCTTCTCCTTCCAAGCAAATGTTTTAGTTTTTTTCTTTTTTTCTTTCTTTTTCTTCTTCTTCTTCTTTTTTTCTTTTGGCTTCTAAATACAGTTATCCTCTGGGCTGGCTGAGGCAGAGCACAGAAAGCCTTGTTGCAAATGTCCGAGGAGTTTGGGTTGGCAGAAAATGATGGAAGAGTGAACAGGTGCCTGTGGTCAAGGCAGCCTAGCTTGGGTGTGGGTCAGATGAGATCTGAACCGTGCCAAAGTGGAGGAACACAAATATATAGCTGCCATCTAGTTTCCCGTGTTTCGTGGCACTTATTTTTCTGCTTTGAGGAGACAATTGAAGCACATCTTGTTTCATAGAAAGGCCTAAAGATCCGAAGTATCCAAAAAGCTTTTCTAAATGTCCTCTCTCCCTGATAAATGATAATTTACGTTTTTACATTAGGAAACATTTATGTATTATGAAGCCATAGGGCTCTTTCCTGCATCAGAGCCAACAATAGGTTAAGTTCATTTTAAAATGCAACAAACAGAAGCTGGCTGCAAGTTCTGGAAGAGTCTGGGAGTACTCCCTATTCATCCCTACCCACTGTCATGGCTCTTCTCTCCCCTCCACAATCCCCAGTCTGTCCCTCCCTTACACCCAGCTTAGGTCACTGGGGAGCTGACAAACCTTATACCCTACAAGGAGAAAACAGAGCAGCTGCCCCTGCTCCCCCTCCATCCTTGCTCAGAAGGCCACGGGAGTTATGAATCTGAAATGTCAAGTGCAGGCAGGAAATGCGCAGTCACAGCCGTCCAGAGGCAGTGACAGGCCTCTCTTTGGCTGCCAGTATCACTGTTGTTAGTTTAGTACCAGCACAGGAGTCCGAGGAAAGCATCGTTTCACAAAGGAAAGGGAGAGAAATGGCGGTCAGACCCTTGTACACGCGTGGCCGCCACGGAGCACCTTCTCCCCACCCACGGTCAGGCCCTGTTGGAAGGCAGCAGCAGAGAGCAGGAAAGCCTGGAGAGCCAGAGTGGACTGTTTTAAAGGTTTATATTATGGGCTTAAGGAGGAAAATTGAATATTTAGCCTGGACATGAGAATATGTGAAGGAGTGGAGATTTGTTTTCTTTGAGTCTAAGAAGCGTTACTTTCTGAAATGTGGCTACCAGCTCGTCCCTCTTTCCATTGTGGTCAGGTCCAAGAGGACTGGGTTTAAGTTACTGTGGGTGAGAGGAAAGTTAATCAATAGTCAAGTGTTTTGTGTCACACTGGATTAGCAGAAGGAAGAAATGCACGGGGTATTGAGAGGTATGGACCCGGGCCGGCCAGCCTGGCTTGGAATCCTGGCTTCCGCATTTCCTAGCTGTGGGACCTTGGAATAAATTACTCTACCTCTAAGCCTCAGTCACCTCATCCATAAAGTGGGGATAATGTACCTGTTTCTTCATAGCGTTACTTTTAAGGTTAAAAGAGTTAATATAGGTAAAGTGCTTTGAACAGTGGTTGGCTCCGTTAAGGGCTGTCTGTGTGGTAAATGTAATTAGCACAAGCAGTGGGAAGGATTTTAGGGTCATCTGGGGCAGCACTTCACTTTACAGCTAAAGAGGCAGTCGCAGGAGGTAGAATTGAGATTAGAAGCCATTTCTGCAGACTTCTAGTCCAGGGCTGTTGCCACTGTTTGGCTACCTTTTGGAAATTGCCCGTTGCTTCGAAAGCACTTCCTTTTTGTTCCTCTTCCATCCCCTCCCCCTCAGAGCCAGTTTTTCTAGGGTACTTCTTATGTGCCAGCACTGTGCTAAAGGCTGACATATGTGACCTTATTTAATGCTTACAGCAACCTGTGACGAAGGTGCTATTATTAGCCCCATTTGTTTTACAAGTGGCGTCTGAAGCTCAGAGAGGTTCAGTGACTTGCCCAGGGGTACACAGCTTCAAAGAGGTAGAGCCTGGGTTAGAGCCCGGGCTGTCTGACTCCGGAACCTGTGTTGTTAACCGTGCTGCGGATTTTCCTCAGAAAGTCCCAGTAGAGTACAGATGTGCTCAATTAAACCAGCTATTGCTGAAGCAGCCACAGCGGTCAGCCATACAGATTTGAGGGCATTTTGTCATCCTGTTTCAACCTATAACCTGCTTTGTTTTCAGACCTAGGTCTCATGTGTGTCCTTATTCTGACAATGCTGTTAACAAAAACAGGTTACCAAAAGAATTTCTCTCCCTGCTTGAGACTCTGAAAGTCGAAGGTCAGGGAGCAGACCAAGAGAGGTCAGGACCAGAGCTTGTGGTTATCAGGGCTCTGGGCAAGGTTGGGGTCACTGCCAGGATCCTAGTAGACCAGATGAGATGGGTCAGATGCCAGAATTCCCATCTAGACCAGTGGTTCTTTACCTTTAACCCCTGTGAGACACTCAGGACAATCTTAAACTCCCTTCTTTTCAGAAAAATGCACAAGCTTGCACACCAAAATATTGTTTTCAGGTGGCTTTAGCAAAAAAACCTCCGTACTAGGCTGCATAGTAAAGTATTTAAGAGCATACTCTGGAGCCAGATGGCCTGGATTCAAAATCCTCCTCTCCCACCTTTTTCTTTTTTTTCTTTTTTAATCAGGGGCTGAGTATTTATTTATTTATTTATTTATTATTTATTTATTTATTTATTTTACAGAGAGAGACACAGCAAGAGAGGGAACACAAGCAGGGCGAGTGGGAGAGGGAGAAGCAGACTTCCCCTTGAGCAGGGAGCCCGATGTAGGGCTCGATCCCAGGACCCTGGGACCATGACCTGAGCCAAAGGCAGACACTTAACGACTGAGCCACCCAGGCGCCCCTCTCCTCTCCCACTTATTAGCTGTGCAGCCTTGAGCCAAGTTACTTAGTGTCTCAGGCTTCAATTCCCTCAACTATAAAATGAGGATAATAACAGTAATTATAGGATCGTTGTGAGGATTAAATGAGTTACTATGTATAAAATGCCTAGTACCCTGTTCCTTTACAGCACTGTTCACTATTACTGCTAGTAGTAGCTTAGCCCATTCAGTAAATGGTTATGGGCAGAATGAATGAATAATTCTAATGGGGATGCCAAGTCTAAAGTAGAACATCCCAACCAGTGTGTCACAAGTGGGCTATAGTTATGTAAAGATATTGACCCGCTCAGCCCTTGGGGCTGCCAGAGCCCCAGCTGGTTGCTCCTGGCTTCAAGCAGAAGCCATCTGCTGCGTACAAACATCCTTCTCTCTGGGTGCCCCGACATGAAAACAGTTTGGGCAGCACTGATGGAGAAGATCAGTTGGCAGATAGTGAGTACCAAGTAGGCAGTCCAGGTCCCAAGTCCAGGGGAATTCTGTGGATGGGCAGTGAGAATCTTAACTGCTAAACCCAGAACAAGGCTTCACAGCTATGGGCTCTGGCTCAAGTAGGCTGATCACCAATGCAGAGGAAGTCTGCCAGCAGGATGCTCCAGCACTTCCCTCCTTGCACACAAGGACCTGGTGAGTCACTCCACAAGGATTTGCAGAGAGCCCACGGTGAACCAGAAACCAGGCTGGAGCCCAAAGTCCTGTGTGGGCAACAAATGTGAAAGAGGCAGTGATAAGTACTGAAGTAGGTGACTAGGTGTGTGAGTGCTAGGAAGAGGTGGAGCCAAGGGCTGCAGGGCTTTATAACAGCTCCCAGCCTTGCCTGCAAGGTGGCCATAGGAGGCTTTTGAAGAGTTTTGATCAAGGAAGTAGTGGATTTAGGTTTGTACTTTTTTTTTCACCCAAAGATTTTATTTATTTGAGAGAGACAGAGCATGAGTGGGGGAGGGGGCGGGGAGAGCGAGAAGCAGACTCCCTGCTGAGCAGGGAACCTGACACGGGGCTCCATCCTAGCCGCGCGCCCCCCCCCCCCCCCCCCCCCCCCCCCCCCCCCGCCAAGATCACAACCTGAGTGGAAGGCAGATGCTTAACTCACTGAGCCACTCATGTGCCCTTGAACTTTTTTTAAAAGTCTGACACAATATTACAAAATGCCTAGGAAACAGGCAAGAGCTTATTTGAGGACATACATTAGTAGGCTCTTACAGTAGTTAAGATGTGAGAGGTGATATCTGAAATAGGTACATAGACTTCTTAAGTTTTTAAAAATTGTTTCTAGTTGAGGTATAATTGATGTACATTATATTTAAGTTTTAGATGTACAACATCATGACTTAATATTTGTATGTATTGCAAAATGATCACCAGTTAGTTAATATCCATCGCCCTACATGATTACAGATTGTTTTCTTATGTTGAGAACTTTTAAGATTTATTCTCCTCGCAACTGCCAAATATGCAATTCGGTATTATTAACTATAGTCACCATGCTGTACATTACATCCCCATGACTTACTTATTTTATAACTGGAAGTTTGTACCTTTTGACTCTCTTGATCCATTTTGCCTACCCCCAACCACCAATCTGTTCTCTGTATCTATGAGTTTGGGTGTTTTTTGGATTTTTTATATGCCAATCATGAGTGAGATCATATGGTATTTGTCTTTGACTTATTTCACTTAGCTTAATACCGTCTATGTCCATCCATGTTGTCACAGATGGCAAGATTTCCATTTTTTATGGCGAAATAATATCCTGTTGTATATATGCACCACAGTTTCTTTATCCATTCATCCATCCATGGACACTTAAGTTTTCCATGTCTTGGCTATTGTAAATAATGCTGAATGTGTATATTTTTTCAAGTCAGTGTTTTTATTTTCTTTGGACAAATACCCAGAAGTGGAACTGCTGGATCATATATGGTAGTTTTATTTTTAATTTTTTGAGGAACCTCCATACTGTTTTCCAATTTACACCAATTGCCATTCCCGCCAACAGTGCACAAGGGTTCCCTTTTCTCCACGTCCTCCCCAACACTTGCTATTTTGTGTCTTTTTGACAATAGCCATTCTAACAGGTGATATCTCATTGTGGCTTTGATTTGCATTTCTCTCATGATTAGGGATGTTGAGCATCTTTTCATGTACCTTTTGGCCATTTGGATGTCTTTGGAAAATGTCGATTCAGATCCTCTGCCTGATTTTTAATTGAATTGTTTGGGGTATTTGCTGTTAAGTTGTATGAGCTCTTTGTATCTTTTGGATATTAACCCCTTATCAGATATATGATTTGCAGATGTTTTCTCCCTTTCTGTAGGTTGCCTTTTCATTTTGTTGATGGTTTCCTTCGCCGTGCAGGACCTTTTTTAGTTTGATGTAGTCCCACTTTTTTATTTTCGCTTTTGTTTCCTTTGCTTTTGGTGTCAAATCCAAAAATTATAGCCAAGACCATGTCAGGGAGCTTACCACCTATGTTTTCGTCTAGGAGTTCTATGGTTTCAGGTCTTACATTCAAGTCTTTAATCCCTTTTGAGTTAATTTTTGGTGTCAGATAGTGGTGTATCTAGACTTTTGAGGGCAAAGAAGGAATCAAGGATGACCCCACCAATTCTGGGTGGCTGGAAATGCTAGCCCAGGGATGGGGGATACTGGAAGAGAAGAGTTCTGGGGAGCACATGATGAGTTCTGTTGGGGCCTCATTCTGTTTGTGATGCCTGTGGGATGTTCCCTGACGATAGTCAACAAGGCCAGTGGATGGATAGGTCCGAGCATAGGAGAGCTGTTGGAATGTGTAGAGATGTGATGTGTGCTCCCCAGAACCAGCAGCACTGGGGCTGGCAGCCTGCCTTTAACGGGGCTTCCTTCTAAGGACAGTGAGTTTAAGGATTTTATTTATTTATTTGAGAGAGAGAGAGCGCGAGCTTGAGCAGGGGGAGGGGCGGAGGGAGAGGGAGAAGCAGGCTCCCTGCTGAGGAGGGAGCCCGATGCGGGGCTCGATCCCAGGACCCCTGGATCATGACCTGAGCCGTAGGCAGACACTTAACCAACTGAGCCACCCAGGCGCCCCAGGAGAGTGAGTTTAAAAGTGGGTTTTGATCAATGAATCTTACTTTACAACCAGTTTGGCTGGCGTGCTTCTGTTGTATGCTCAACTTTTAGAATTCTTCAATATTTATATTGTGAACCTTCACAAAAGCCAGCATAGTTCTATACTTTGAAGAATTCATCTTTTTCTTCTTGGTTGGCCTCATTCACTCTTTCTTTATGTGTCCTTGTAGCAGGAGGAAGCTGTGCAACTCATAATGTGACACTGTCCATTTTCTCAGACTTGTGACCCAGAAGGAAATCTCTGACCTCAGCTGTGGCTCTTGGTGCTGGCCAGAAGCCAACTTCATGTCTGAGTGTACGAGTAGCAGTTTGCCATGGAGAGCTTGGGGCTGCAAACGGTGACCCTCAGTGATGGGACGACAGCCTATGTCCAGCAAGCTGTCAAAGGTGAGTATTTCCAGGTACCCCAGAATCTCACCCTGTCCCCCAGCCTCTGGAGAGGAGTGTCCCCTTCTCAGAGTCTCACCACCACCACCATGCACTCCCGCTTGCATGCCACAACTTACTCGGCATGAGAATTTCTTGAGGTCATTGACAAAATGGGAACTCTTTAAAAGAAAATGCCATCGAGGCAGGCCAGCCTAGAAAATCAGACTAGCCCAGCTGGAGGAACTAAGACCTCTGAAAGGCAGAATTCCTTACATGTTGTAAGTAGTTCATAAATATTTCTGGAAATGAATGAACACTCTGCTGGTTATATGTTTTCCCGCTTTTCAAATAATTCAGATAAGTCCAGTTTCTCAGTGCTCTCTAGAAACTTTCAAGTAAGTTAAGCCAGGTACAGAGGGGGACACCCAAGCATAGATCTCATGCCTTAGGCCCCACTAAGGTTGCCAGGAATAAAAATACAGGGTATACAGTTAAATTTGAATTGAAAAAAAAAAAATTGAATTGCAGATAGACAATAATTTTGTAGTAAAGTATGTCCCAAATACTGCATGGGATAGATAACTATAAACATGGGATTAAGCACTACAAATAGTAAAATAATGGGGCGCCTGGGTGACTCAGTCAGTTAAGCATCTGCCTTAGGCTCGGGTCGTGATCGGGTGTCCTGGGATCAAGTTGGGCTCCCTGCTCAGTGCGAAGTTTGCTTCTCCCTTTCCCTCTGGCCCTGCTCATGTGCTCTCTCTTTCTCTCTCAAATAAATAAATAAAATCTTAAGAAAATAAAATAAAAGTAGTAAAATAGTAGCACTAGTACTGAAAAAGAGTTTGCTGTTTACCTGAAATTTGGAATCACCTGAAATTCCATTCTCAAGAAACTTAAAATCAAGGTGGGTGTGGAGTCAGAACTGAGTGTCACTGAAGGACAGGGCCTTCGGGCCAGGGACACTCACCGCTGTGACAGCCTCCTTTCTCACCAGCATTCTCAGGCGTGCCAGATGGCCTGCCTGTCTTCCTTGGACAGCACTGGGCAAACATCGCCTCGCTCCTGGTCTTTATTTTGCCTCTTCTGGACTCTGTGAGCTCCACCATCCTCGTGAATGCACTATCATTGCAACATTGTCCGCCGTCATCTCAACACATTGTGAAGTGTATTTCAGTTCCCCAGAGAAATTGTTTGTTGATTTTATTTTAAATTGTCTGCTTCCTGATGACGACAAAGAGGCCCCTTAATCTCCTCAGTAAGCTCTTTCCATATGACAGTGTTGGCGGGCAGGGTTGCCTTCTGGAAAGGTTTTTTGTCAAGAGCTGTCTATGATGTGTGGGCCTGGTTGGCTTCGTCTGCTTGAGAGCGGAACTTCTCTGGAATACCTTTGAAGCCTGAAACTCTCTGTTGGCAGACTCCCCATCACAGGTCTTGCCCCTCTGCTCAGTCACAGCAGAATGAGATGGAAGAACTTAGGAAGCCTGGAAAAATGGCTGCGTCTGCTCCCTGGACCCAGTTATTTCCCATGCCTCGGTCTTCTGCTGTGAATTAATGGTCGAGTGGGTGAATAAAAAGCAAGTGGCCACGCTTGGCCTGAGAAAGCCACCCTCTTTTCTTACGTCTTCCCCTTTTTTGTGTGGGTCTCCTTGCCTCGCCCACCTCCCCGTTCCTCTCTCTGTCTCGTCGCCATTCTCTGGTTCCTGCAGCGTGTGCACACACAGACTCACACACAACCGATTTCACACTCCTGAGGGGAGAGCCGGCCTTCGGGAACCAGGACCACACTCCCCCTGGCGAGCTCCCCTGCAGCTCTTGACCAGGCCACTGTCCCTTGTCAGCGGCCAGCTCTCCCTGGGGCCAGCTTAGGCAGCAGGCAGCTCTAACGGTTTATGAGCTTTGTCTATCATCAGGGTAAGCGTAAAACGTGTTCTTCAAGCCCAACACTTTTGAGAGTGGAAGAGTGTGCTGTGAATAAAAATGCACTGGGACCTTTCGGGGCAAACGGAAACATATGGCCACCTCTCCATCATGGGACATGAGGGCCGTGTCAGTCAGCTGACGTCCCCACCCGGCCCTCCGCATTGTCGTCTCTGGTGTGCGAGGTGATTCTGGGTTGAAATCTTTTCCCAAGTAACTCTTCTCAACCTTTGGTCTCGTGCCTTGAAGCAATAGCCGCTGTGCTAGCAGAAGTCTGCTCCTGCTCTCAGAACCCCAAGTGCAGTGCCCTGGCCGCGACAGATAAGGCGTTAAATGCAGGGAAGCCCGTGGCTTGCTGATGGGAGGCGGTGAGGGGGTCTGCCCTCGTCTGCCTGCCTTTCTCCTACATCTTACCTTTGTCTCTACCTCACCTGGCTTCGGCTGGGTTGTAGAACTGTGGGTTCCTGACCCGAGAAGACTCGGTGTGGAGGCGAGTATGGGAATTCTTCTGCAGGGGAGTTAGCAGAGGTAGGCTAGAAGCAGTGCCTGGTCTTTTCCCCACATCATAAGAGTTCAAATTCCTAAACCTGAAACTCCTGAAGAAAGGAGTAAGCAAACCACTTGTCACAAGCTCTTCCCTCTCCCTTCTTACCTTTCTCGCTTCGTTCCCTCTCATCCCCTGGGAAACTTGGACATGAGGAAAGGCCTGTTGAATCCTAATTCTACAAAGTTTTTTTTTTTTTTTTAATTTATTTATTTGTCATAGAGAGAGAGCACAAGCAGGGTGAGGGGCAGAGGGAGAAACAGGCTTCCCGCTAAGCAGGGAGCCTGATGTGGGACTCGATCTCAGACCCGGGGATCATGACCTGAGCCAAAGGCAGACGATTAACCAACTCAGCCACCCACGCATCCCTGTCTAATCCTAATTCTAAACCAAAGAGCCTGTTGCTCTTAGAAGTGCTTCCCAGGGGGCGCCTGGGTGGCTCAGTCATTAAGCGTCTGCCTTCAGCTCGGGTCATGGTCCCGGGGTCCTGGGATCGAGCCCCACATCGGGCTCCCTGCTCTGCGGGAAGCCTGCTTCTCCCTCTCCCACTCCCCCTGCTTGTGTTCCTTCTCTCGCTGTGCCTCTCTCTGTCAAATAAATAAAAATCTTTAAAAAAAAAAAAAAAAAAAAAAGAAGTGCTTCCCAGTAAGCCCCACCCCCCCCCCCCCCATTTAAAAAAAAAAAAAAAAAAATAAATTCTAAAAAAAAAAAAAAAAAGTGCTTCCCAGTAAGGATCTGAGGCAAAGGAACGGTAATATCTCAGGAACTCTGGAGTCTTGTTATGTTTTATACTGCTTGCTTGTTGCCTCAGGTGAGTCATCTTTTAATTAGAAAATTGAAATGAAAAGGTCAGAGGTGAATGAAGGAGACAGTCCCCACAGCGGCAGTGGAACAAGGCCTGGAGGACGCACAGTAGCACAGCGGTTGCGTTCACATTAGCTCCCTGTTGCTTTATTTTCTCTTCTAAAATGCAGATCAGGTTTATGATGATAAAAGCTAAGGCTTGGGGCGCCTGGGGGGGTGCAGTCGGTTGGGCATTCGACTCTTGGTTTTGGCTCAGGTCGTTATTTCAGGGTTGTGGGATTGAGCCCCACTTCGGGCTCTGCACTCAGGGCAGAAGTCTGCTAAAGTTTCTCTCTCTCCCTCTCTCTCTGCCCCTCCCTGCCGCTAGCTCTTTCTCCAAATAAATAAATTTTTTTAAAAAGCTAAGGCTTATTGAGGGCTGACTACCCACACTCCTGGCATTGTTTTATATTCGTTAATTCATTTAACCTTCACAGCAACCCAGTGACAAAGACACGGTTTTTTTTGTTTTTTTGGTTTTTTTTGTTTTTTTTTTTTAAAGATTTTATTTATTTATTTGAGAGAGAGAGAATGAGAGACAGAGAGCATGAGAGGGAGGAGGGTCAGAGGGAGAAGCAGACTCCCTGCCGAGCAGGGAGCCCGATGCGGGACTCGATCCCGGGACTCCAGGATCATGACCTGAGCCGAAGGCAGTCACTTAACCAACTGAGCCACCCAGGTGCCCAAGACATGGTTTTTAATCCTCTTTTTAAGAGGAGGAAACTGAGGCACAGAGAGGTTAAATAAACTGCTGAGAACGCACAGCTAGTAAGAGGTAGAGCTGAAATTCAAACCCAGGATGCCTGGACAGTTCCAGAGCCACTTGCTTCTAACCACTAAGCTATTCCGCCTTAGAAGGTCTAGTTCTGGGTGTGCTGCACAGTGGGAGACAAGGAATGTATTTCAATTTGTTAGTTCAGTTAGAGTGCTGATTTTTGACCCACTGAGGTCTTTCCAGGTTTCAGGGCATTCTTTGTTCTCTATTTAGATCAGTCTCGGCAGCTTACTGTTAGGCTGGAAGTCCCCACTTTACTGGGCATGTATGGAATACTAAATGAAGTTGCTCCTCGAGTAGAAGAAGGGAATCTGTTGGGGGCTCTAGGGTTCCTCATGGTGGGATGTCTTCACACCCAGTAGCATTGAGGCCCAGGCCCAGAGAGGCAGGGAGCAGGGGACATGGAGCATGTCACCTGTGCTTAGACATGCAAACTGTGCCTCAAACAGGCCTCTTGGAGAAGCAGGCAGGTGTCCCTTGGCCCTCTTCTGGGCCTGACCTGCTTCTCTCTGTTTCCACCTTCACAGGAGAGAAGCTGCTTGAAGGGCAAGTGATCCAGCTCGAGGACGGGACCACTGCATACATTCACCAAGTGACGGTGCAGAAAGGTGAGAGCACCCCAAGACACCCCAGCCTCATGGAGGCCAGGCAGCCCCCACCGAGGGAGGGGTGGGATGGCATCGAGCTGCAGAGAGAGGCAAGCATTGCTCTCCTTACAGAACCTCTCTCCTTTGAGGATGGACAGCCTGTACAGCTGGAAGATGGCAGCATGGCCTACATACACCGCACACCCAAAGGTGGGGTCACGGTCCTCACGACTGGCGGGACGGAAGGGAGGCAGAACTGGCAGAGGTTGGGGCATAGCCATGGGAGCTGTAGTGCCCAAGCTCACCTGGATTAGCAGGCTTGCCTCCCTTCCCCGGTGCCCACCATCGGAGAGGCGATTTCTGCCTCCAGGAAACAGCCCCTGAGCTCAACAGCATGGGCCTTGATGGCGGCCTTGTCTCTACCACAGCTGCAGTCTTAGGGCTTTAAGTAGGACCCGAGGATGGCTAAGTACTGAGGAGTAACCGTTTATCCCTTCTACAAGTGGTTTCTTGCTCAACTACTGCATGCCAGGCATTGCACTAGGTATGGAGTGTACAAGCGGGGACGGAGGCAGGCATGGTCCCTGCTCTTCCAGAGGCCAGCGGGAGACAGAAGTGAGACGAACGGTTACTGATGAACTCATCATCATGAGCAGAGATCCAGCACAGGGAGGGTTTCTCCGTGGAAGTGACGCTCAGGCTGAGAGCTGAAGGGTAGACTCAGCTGGAAGAAGAGGGACGGCAGGGAACAGCAGGAACAGCATGTGAGGCTCAGAGATGGGAGGAGGAAGAATGGCATATTTCAGGGAACTGCTATGAGCCAGACGGGGGCGGGGTGGGGGGGGGGGCAGGGAGGGCAAGATAGGTAAGATGAGAGAGGCAGGGGCCAGAGCACTGGGGCTTGAGTGTCAAGATAAGGGTTTGGTTGTTGGTCTTTATCCTGAGACCGGTGGGAAGCAGTGGAACCATCAGATAACATGATCTCCTGTGTGTCCTGCAAAGATCCTTTTGGATGCTGTGCAGCCTGGAGGGAATTAAAGGGCTACCAGTTAGGAGGTTCTTGTGGTCATCTAAGGCCAAGATGATGATGGTCCCCTCGGCTCCTTGGGGACTTTGTGAGTTCCCAGTCAGAGCTCCATAGGAGACCTTGTCCTCGGGAGAGCTGGCCCCAGAAGAAGAGCCAGCCAGAGTGAATCACCAAGGAGAGGGACCAGAAGATGCCGAAACCTTCCTTGGTATATGTAGTTCTCGTTACCTTAAAGCCAGGGTCCCCACCACATCCCTTGCCCTCTTGCGGCCTTGGGGCTAACTGCGTGTTCCCCGCAGAGGGTTATGACCCCAGTGCCCTGGAAGCCGTCCAGCTGGAAGACGGCTCCACCGCCTACATTCACCACCCCGTGGCTGTGCCGCCAGACAGCGCCATCCTGGCCGTGCAGACAGAGGTGGGCTTGGAGGACCTGGCCGCCGAGGATGACGAGGGCTTCGGCGCAGACACGGTGGTGGCCCTGGAGCAGTACGCCAGCAAGGTGAGCTCGCGGAGCCTGACGCGGCCCGTCTGCTCCCTCGGCCCAGACCGCCACCACTCTAGGGGACAAGGGCCGTCCTGTGCTCGGGCCTGGCCCGAGCTACTCCCCATCTTGCCCCTCCACCCCGGCTCCCCCGACACATCTGTCCACAGCGTGCGTGACAGCGTGGCCGGGGCCACTGACAGCTGGTGACGCTCCCCCTAGTTTATGCCGTCTCGGCCGAGGGAAGGCAGCTTCGAAGAGCGGTGACATCTGTACGGTGGTGACTTAGAGCCTGCTGCACTTGGGCTGTTGTTACAGTAATCCTCTGTGCTGTCTGAGAAAGCCCTTGCCAGTGACTTTTATTAGTTTTCCGGGCCACCGAGGTCAGCCGGTCTCGTATTTATTTCTTCTCTGCAACTCATGTAGTCATTTGGGGGAATAACCTCAGTAGGCAGTGACGAGGGCAGATGCAGCAGAGCGGCTGGGATTCTTGGGACGTGGGGCCAGCACAGTAGCTCAGCTGCGAGGGAGGAAGATCAGGGCTCTCCCCTGTGTCAGTCAGGTGGCGCGCTCTCTGCCGGAGTGGTGGTCCCCCCCCATGGGGGACATGGGCACCAAGATCTGTGGGCACGCCAAACCGGGGGGCCCCCTCCCTGGGGTGAACTGCAGAGCCTCAGGGTGGACATGGCAGGGCTCCCTGGGGCACTAATGTTACCCAAAATTTGGGGAGGGGGGCTTGTTTTTATAATAAGACTACGTAGCAGTATCAGAGAAGAAGAGGAAACTCTCATGTCTTTCCAACATGAAGCACAAAACTTGACAGCAGACTGCTTTGGGCTTTGCCCACTCCCTCCGTTCCCTGCGGTGTATTTTAGAAGCCATATTTGAGACTTGCTGCTGTTAGAAAGACAACTGGGCTTTGGATCATGAACCCTGAGGTCCGTGCTGATTCTGCCGCCACCTAGTCTGACCTTGAGTGGGTCATTCTGCTCCCAGGCCTTAGCTCGTGCCTCTGAGAGGATGAGACAGGACTAGATGACCTCAGAGGTCACTTCCAACCCTCGATTCCCCCGAGAGCCAGTGAGGCAGGGGAATGAAATCCAAACACCTGAATGGGTTAGCCCGCCAAGCAGGCCTGGCCTCCTGTGACACTCCCCCGCCATTCACCAGCTGTTTAAGTGTGTGGAATTTTGTCAGCTGCTTGACCCCCTGACCTGGAGCTGACTAGACAGACCTTGCCATGAATTTGGCCTCACCAATTCGTCTCCTACTCCCCGTGCCTTCCAGACTTCTGTTTCAGGAGCTTCTTTTTTTTTTTAAGATTTTATTTATTTATTTAGCAGAGAGAGAGAGAGCACAAGCAGGGGGAGTGGCAGGCAGAGGCAGAGGGAGAAGTAGGCTCCCCGCAGAGCAAGGGGAGCCCGATGTGGGACTCGATCCCAGGACCCTGGGATCATGACCGGAGCCGAAGGCAGTCGCTCAACCAACTGAGCCACCCAGGCGCCCTCAGGAGCTTCTGGGAAGGCCAGAATGTCCCGGAAACAAAGAAAGGGACAGTCCCAACAGGACCCTGCTCAGGAAAGCGGAAGAGCAGTAAGGGCTCCCTGAAGCCCGGGGCAGGTGGGAAGTGGGTGGCTCCAGCAATGTTCTCAAGAGAGAAGATGGGGCGGGGGGAGGGGGGACTGGTCAGTCAGCTTGGTGCTGTGGTTAGAACTGAAACTTCTGGTGAGCACCTGCAGGCCCTTCCCTGGGTGTTTCTGCAGTTTGCTTCTTGTACCTCACCCTGGTGAACCCAGGTGAGCGTATCCCCACAGCAAGCCCCCTTGTTAATGCCCCTGCTGAGCACAGGTTTCCCACAAGGAGGGAGGGGTCTCCTCCCATCAGAGGATAACGGCGTCCAGAGCTGTGGCCTCCTAGGTGCGTGTGGTCAAAAGTGGGGCTTGCTGGTGGGGGCGCCTGGGTGGCTCAGTCGTTAAGCATATGCCTTCGGCTCAGGTCATGGTCCCAGGATCCTGGGATCGAGCCCCGCTTTGGGCTCCCTGGCCAGGCCTGCTTGGGGGGCTAACCCATTCAGGTGTTCGGATTTCATTCCCCTGCCTCACTGGCTGTCAGGGGAATCGAGGGTTGGAAGTGACCTCTGAGGTCATCTAGTCCTGTCTCATCCTCTCAGAGGCACGAGCTAAGGCCTGGGAGCAGAATGACTCACTCAAGGTCAGACTAGAAGCCTGCTTCTCTCCCTCTCCCACTCCCCCTGCTTGTGTTCCCTTTCTCGCTGTGTGTCTCTGTCAAATAAATAAATAAAAATCTTTAAAAAAAAAGTGGGGGTTGCTGGGGGGCTTGGCTGGCTCAGTCAGTGGAACGTGGGACTCTTGATCTCAGGGTTGTGGGTTCAAGTCCCATACTAGGTGTAGAGATTACTTAAAAATAAAATCTTAAGGAGTACCCGGGTGGCACAGTTGGTTGAGTGCCCAACTCTTGGTTTCGGCTCAGGTCATGATCTCAGCGTCCTGAGATGGAGCCCCATGTAGGGCTCCACGCTCAGCTCGGAGTCTGCTTAAGATTCTCTCTCCCTCTCCCCCCACCCCACCGTGCTCCTTGCACGCTCTCTTCCCCCCCGCCTCATAAATAAGTAAGTAAATAAACGGTTTTTTTAAAGATTAAAAAAAAAGTGGGGGTGCTGGCTCTCAGCAAACGTACCTAGCTGTCTGGGAGATGCCCTTTCTTCCATAGTTGTCACAGCCCCTGTGACACTGAGTCCTCCCTGTATCCATGACAGGTGGGTGGGGACTCCACATGCAAGCGCTGTTTCTCCTGCAGAGTGCTTCAGTGCCTGTTTCCTGTCTGTCTCGGTCTGTCTCCCCCGGTTGCCCTTCTCCCCCTGGCAGGTTTAACCCTGTGTGTTAGGTCTTAAGCTGCCTATATCCCACCTCTTCCCTCTCGTCACTGAAGAGGATACAGATAGGAACCTCAAGACTTTTTTTCCTCAGGTCCTGCATGACAGCCAGGCTCCCCATAACGGCAAAGGACAGCAGGTTGGGGACAGGGCATTCCGCTGTGGCTACAAAGGCTGTGGGCGTCTCTACACCACTGCTCATCACTTGAAGGTAAGGTGGTCACGCGCACCTTTCAGCCTTACTGTTTTCCCCACCAGGCTATAATTCTGACTTCCTGCTTTGACTAGAACCAGTCCCTGCCCTACTGAAAGGAAGAGATGAGTGTACCGAAATGTCAGCCCAGGGGTCTGTGACACACAAGAAGAGTGCAGGAAGGAAGAGAATCAGGGAGGGTCCTCTGGAGGAGGTGGCTTCTCAGCTAACGAGGCAGAATAAAGGAGGTGGCCAGTGCTGGTCCTCTGAGCCCTAAAGACAACCGAAGAGGCCCTCCGTACCCCAGTCCCTCTGAGTCCCGTGGTTGCTTGTCCTCACAGGTGCATGAAAGAGCTCATACGGGTGACCGTCCGTACAGGTGTGATTTCCCCAGCTGCGGAAAGGCCTTTGCCACAGGTAACCTACCTAGAAGAAGACTAAAGATGGACTGCTTCCAACTGAGGGCGAAGAGTTCTAGATTCACTTTGGGAATTTTCCTGCCTTCCCAGAGGAACTGCTGCCTAAGCGCTCTGACTTGCAGGGCGCCATCTCTGGAGGAAACCCTGTTACGGAAGTGGGTGCAGCGTCATCCAGACTCGCAAAGGGAGCTGGGGGCTTGGTAGAGAGGCCCCGCCTCCTACATCGGCTGTGGGGTATTTGGGCCATTGCGTCTCTCTGGGCTCCATTTCCCTTCGGAAACCTCTAGCCATGGCTCTCAGGCTCGTGTTCTGGAATGGCACCGGCCGCCCCTGGAGAGGGGAGGAGAGCAGTGTGGGCTTTTCCAGCCCCTCTGGCCTGCCCGGGCTGGGTAGGGATAGAGGCAGACACAGGTTTCTTGTGCCTGAGGAGCCATGGGGCCTCACAGAGCCCACCTGAAGACGGAGAGCCTCTGAATTAGGATAATGAGGCAGATTCCCCGGAGTGCTCTTCTCATTCCTCCCTCCCACCTGTGGACAGGATACGGGCTGAAGAGCCACGTGCGCACCCACACCGGTGAAAAGCCATATAAGTGCCCAGAGGAGCTGTGCAGCAAGGCCTTCAAGACCTCAGGAGACCTGCAGAAGCATGTCCGGACCCACACCGGTAGGCTGGGCCCTGCCCCGTTCACGCTGTGACCTGGAGCTCCTTACTCCGGCATGACCCCCCCCTTTCCTGAACCAGCCCACCCCACACACCCCATCTCCACAGGTGAACGCCCGTTCCGGTGCCCCTTCGAGGGCTGCGGCCGCTCCTTCACCACATCTAATATCCGCAAGGTACACGTGCGCACCCACACAGGCGAGCGGCCCTACACCTGCCCCGAGCCCCACTGTGGCCGCGGCTTCACCAGCGCCACCAACTACAAGAATCATGTGCGCATCCACACAGGTGGGCCAGCCGGCATGCGAGAAGCACCCCTTCTGAGGCCCCGGCCCTCTCGACCCTAGGCTTCTGACCTGAGACACGTTCTCGACTCCAAGCCCCGAGCCCTTCTGCTGGCCATTGCAGGCTGGCTTGTGGGCGGGGAGAGGGGGCTCTGTGGTTCCGGCCAGAACCACTGTCTCACTTGCAGTGAGCGGTTCCTTCCTTGCCGGTTAGGTCCCGTCCGACAGGTCCCGCTGGCCCTCTCAAGCTCCCTGCCACCTCCCTACACCCACCCTGAATTCTCCCTTTCCAGCTGAGCTCCCGGGAAAAGGCCAGGGTCAGGCGTGATGGGGGAAAAACAGAGTGAAATGTCACCTTTAGCTCCTCACCTCCTCCACAGTCCATATGACTCCTGCGTATCCTCGCCCTCCCCAGTGTCATATCCCTCATCCAGCCTTCTGTGTCATCTCTCGGCATATGTGTCCCCTCCCTCCCCCATCACCCCTGCTATGTCAGTCATCCCTCTCTATCTGCTGCCTCTCCTGTTCACAACATTCACCTTTACGAGCCCCTGCCCGTGTCCTCCCACCAGTCCCTTCACTCGCCCCAGCCTTCCCTCTGGGCTCAGCTGTCCCACACTCCTGTCCCCTCTGTTCTGCTGGCCGTCACCCCCAGCTGTGTCTGTTGAGAGTCCCAGGTCTCAGTCCCTCTCCCTTCCCCGCCCCCCCAGTCTCCCTTCACCAATCCCCATCTCCCACCCCCAGCCCCTTAGTTTTCCCCTTGCCAGCCCCAGTTCCCACCCCCCTCACAGCCCAGTGTCCCCAGGGGAGAAGCCATACGTTTGCACGGTCCCAGGCTGCGGGAAGCGCTTCACCGAGTACTCGAGCCTGTACAAGCACCACGTGGTGCACACGCACTGCAAGCCGTACACCTGCAGCGCGTGCGGCAAGACCTACCGGCAGACCTCCACTCTGGCCATGCACAAGCGCAGCGCCCACGGCGAGCTGGAGGCCACGGAGGAGAGCGAGCAGGCCCTGTACGAGCAGCAGCAGCTCGACGGTGAGGGCTACGGGCAGGAGGTGAGAGCGGGGCCAGGCCAGGCCTCCCCGTGGCCTGCCGGTGGCAGGTGTCAGCTCGGGCTCTCCTCTCCCAGCTGCCTGCGCCACCGAGGAGAGCCCGCCGCCCAAACGCCCCCGTGTTGCCTACCTCTCGGAGGTGAAGGAAGAGGGCGATGACATCCCAGCCCAAGTGGCCATGGTGGCCGAGGAGGACGGGGCGCCCCGGGTGGCTCTGATCACTCAGGACGGTGCCCAGCAGGTACAGGCCCCGGGGTGGGGGGAGGGGCGGGGGGGGGCCGCTGCGGCTGGTCCCCTCTCTCACTCTCTCTGGGGAGTCCCGAAGTTCTGATAGCCCCACCCCCTACCCAGGTTCACCTTTTAGCCTCATGGAGCTCAGCTGAGGCTGAGGGTCCCGAGCCTTGTCAGCCAGCCCCTCCTCCTCGTGCTTTCACCTCAGCCTCTGGAACTTCTAGATCACAGTTAGTAGCTTCCTTCTTTACATGGAGGCTGACGGTCCTATCGTCTGAGTGAGACATTTGGCTGTCCTCAAGAGAGGCGTGTTGTGGGGGCCAGAGCATGGTGTGGGGTCTGGAGGCCTGGGGTTTCTAGCCAGCAGTATAAGACCCTTGTCAGCACCCACTGTCAAGTGCATCTCTGTCTTTTGGAGTTGCCATGAGGATGAAATTGGGTCGAGAGCCCGAACTGCATGGAACAGAGCCCCGAGGCAAAGTGATGGTAAATAGGAGTGATCAGCAGAATTCTTCTAGTGTTTCCTTTGGGCAAACAAAGACCCGTTTTCCTTGCTCGTCCCTGTCCTCCTCCCCCTCTGTGACATGAAGCGAATCTTCTAGCTTCTCCAGAAGCTAACATGTCTGCGAGCACAGGTACCTCTACCCAGGGGCTTTCGGACAACCTGCCAGTGCACTCCCAGCTCATCTTCCTTCCTGCTGGCAGGTTAGCCTGTCCCCAGAAGACCTGCAGGCCCTGGGGAGTGCTATCAGCATGGTGACCCAGCACAGCGGCCCCACCCTCACCGTACGCAGTGAGGACGATGACCTGGCCACATCTGGCACACACACGGTCACCATGGTCAGCGCTGATGGCACCCAGACGCAGCCCGTATGACCAGGCGGTTTGCTTGGGGTTTCTTGTTCTCTTGTCCTTCCTTTTTGTGGGGTGGGCATTAACGTGCAGGCTGACCTCGTCCAGCCTTCTTACAGGGACCAAGACTCCCCCCGTAAAGAAAGGGTCTGTCTTCCCCATGGCCCCTCTGCTCCATCAGCCGTTCTCCTCTGGAAAAGCATTTCACTGGGGATCAAGAGACAGTGTCTAAATCTTGATCTACCTCTAACTTGCTTTGCTACCACAGGCAGGTCACTTTTCCACGGACTTCAGTCCATTTTCAAATGAGATTAAATTACCTCTGGGCCTTTGACAGCTCTGACCTCTGTGAATCCAAATGCGTAAATTAAGTTGGCTCTCAGAAAAATGCCACCTCACGAAGCTCCGAGCCCCATGCTAATTAGTCTGACCTATAATGGTTTTATCCATCCCCCTCTGGCTTGTTCCCAGCCACTTTGCTTGAAGGGATTTTTATTTGGCTTGGGGGGAGGGAGAGTCACGTAGGTGGGTTGGAAAATCTCATTCTTTTACATTTCAGGTTACAATCATTACCTCTGGGGCTGTGGTGGCCGACGACTCAAGTGTAGCATCCCTTCATCACCAACAGGTGGCACTGTTGGCCACAGCCAACGGAACACACATTGCCGTGCAGGTGGGTGGAGGTCCCCGAGCCTGAGAAAGGAAGGAATAAGGAGGGGAGAGGAAGGAGACGGAGATCTTGAAGAGAAGGCCACTCAGCCCGAAAAAGAGCTCATTTTACCTACATCCACACAGCTGTCTCAGGCGCTTTCTTGACAGAAGCAGAGTGCTGAAGCCCCTTCCGGCCTTCAGAATAATTTCGATGGCAACATATCTGGTGGTCTAAACCCTTGTCTCTTTGTGTCTCCATTTCTTCATCAGGAAAATAAGTGGGCTCAAGTAGATGATTACTGAGGTCCCCTCCAGCCAGTCCTCCCCTTCTGTGAACAAGCCCCTCTCCCTGACCCTGGACCATTCTGTGGCTCCCTGGCCACGGCTAGCCTACTGGGACTCGATCAGCGAACCTGCTGTTCGTGGGGGCCCCACTAAGTGCTCAGTATGTGGCACTGGGCGAATGGAGGGGATTCAGAAAAGTAGGCCACATACTCGCTAGCACTAGAATCTGGTGGGGAGTGTCTCACTCTCTCCTTACTTCTCTACCCTCTTCTCCGCAGCTGGAGGAACAGCAGACCTTAGAGGAGGCCATCAGCGTGGCCACCGCTGCCATGCAGCAAGGGGCCGTGACCCTGGAGGCCACAGAGTCAGAGAATGGCTGCTGAGTCCCAGGGGGCTGGATTCCACACCGCGTTGGAGGAGGTGCCATGCCACACAGGCGTCTCTGCCTCCAAGGGCCGGGGCTGTGGCTGACACTTGGCAGGTGGCCACAGAGGTCTCCAGGGAGAGACGGCGGCAGGAAAACAGCCTAACTGAAGGGGACGACGGGGGCCCTGCCCCAGAGGAGGGCTGCACAGCTGGACTCGGAGGAGTGTGCCGTCCTCAGGAGCTAAAGAGGACAAGCTGATCACCAGGCTGTACTGGGGTGTCCCCTCCTCAGAATCAGCTGGGTGTCCACTCTCCTCCCTCCAGAGAACACCCT
This sequence comes from Phoca vitulina, assembly GCF_004348235.1. Classification (NCBI taxonomy): domain Eukaryota; kingdom Metazoa; phylum Chordata; class Mammalia; order Carnivora; family Phocidae; genus Phoca; species Phoca vitulina. The sequence goes on along the minus strand of NW_022589714.1, from coordinate 47,168,377 downwards.
TCCTACCCTCAGATGGCGATTGGGACTGCTGTGGGGACTGGTCCTCTGTTCTGACTGGTCACTGCCCACCAGGGGAAGGGGCCGACCGCTCTTCAGCCCAGTAGGAGCAGAGCAGGCCCAGCCCTGCTCCTCCCAGCAATAACCACCTCCCTGGAAGCCTGCCATGGTGCCTGGCCACTTGGCAGCAGGGTTTCCTGCCACCATAGTCAGAACCGCTCAGGGGCCTGTGGCTGGAGAAAAGGTGCCCAGCCCCACCCACCCCCAGCTGCCCCCTCTCCTCTCTGTGGCAGAGAAGCAGGGGAGTGGCCTTGTACATACTGGGGACTGGGTTTAATTTGGTTTGTTTTTTTAAATTCCATTTTGATAATTTTTTTTCTTGCTCTGGTTGGTGGTGGCAAATGGGTGAATGAGTATTTAATAAAAGTTCCAAGTTTCCACCTGGGTCCCTCCCTCCCTCCCTCCTTTCGGCTTTGGGCCCGGGATACCAGGGCTGGTCGAATCAGGCTCTTAGCCCCCATATCCCTGGCACAACCCCACCGAGCCTCAGTGACAGACTGGTGGGACTGGCCTACCAGAGGCACGGGGCGGGGGCGGGGGAGGAAGCCCAGGTGTTAGAAAAGCCCCGAGGAGCCGCCGGTGACTTCTGCCCACACCTGAGCAGGTGGGCTCCAGGGTGGCCAGACGGGCCCGGGGTGACCCCTGATTCCAGGCTCTGGTTGGATCTCAGGCATCAGGATGTTTGGTTTGGAGGGGTTGTGTTTTTTCCTACCTTACCTCGTGTGATATAGAGCCCTTCTGCGCCCAGCCCCCTCCCACATACACTCTGCCCATGGTCAGCTGCTCCAAGTGGGCAGAGCCCCACCGAGGAGTGGGGGTAGGAGGTGCCTTTGCCACGGTTAGCGAGGGTCTCTGATGACTCTGGTGCTGAAGGCCCAGCTTTGGGGATGCCCACAGGGAGGTGTCTGGGACCGTGCTGTGGAATCCCAAAGCCACCATTGGACCCTAGTGGAAAGTGTGTGGGAGGACCAGACCAGCCCTGGTGGGAAGGGAGGGATGCAGGGGAGGGGACCTGATGGGAAGAACTCTTTGGGTTTGCCTCCGGCATGGGAGTGTTGCAGGGATTGGAGGGGCCTCTTCCTCTCCCCACGATGATGGATGTGCCCCAGTCCCTTCTTGCCACCTGGGAATGGAACCCTCCCCCAAGCCCAGGTACCCTCTCTTCTGTGTACTCATGCCAGCAGCTCTGTGGAAGCAGAGGGGGCTGGGGCATGCCCCCAGGGAGGAGGTGGCTCGGTTACGCAAGCAGGCTTCTTCCAACATCCATGACCACTGTTCTGGGCGAGACCGTGTCCCGGCCCGCGCAGGCAGTGGATCTAAAGAAAGGGATCATGCCGTGGGGGGCCCTGAGTGCCAAGCCTCCTGCTGTCAGCACCCCGAGAGCTGGCCCCCCGTTTTATGCCCCTCCCCCCACCGTGTGATTCAGAAACAGACCTGCATCCTCAGGGCCAGTGGGCCCCAGAGTGGTCAGCGCTCTGAGCTGAGGCCTTTTCGAGCCAAAGCCCAGAGGATGGGGAGGCAACCAATCATGTGCCAAGCCCGCCTGACCTGGAGAGGTGCCCTGGCCCAGTTCCTCCGCCAACTTTGTGTCGTCGCCTTTGTTTTCTTCCGCTTGGGAGGAGCCCCACCACCACAGTGATGTTAGATGGCCCTAAAAGAAATGTTTTATCCAGTGTCTGCTCTGCTTCACATCCATCCCCAGACCTTAGGACTGTGTGAGGTGGGTATTTTTCCAGCTCTCCCCTGAGAGAACCGCTCAAGGAGGTTAGTAGTAACTCATCCAAGGCCTCCTGCCTGGTAAGTGTGGAAGTGAGACAGGATACCCTCTACCGCCACCCTCCGAAAGCCAGGGTGGGCTTGCCTTTTTTTTTTTTCCCCCTCCCCTCAACAAGCTGCCTCTGGGAGCCCAGGAAGCCCCAGAAGGTTCTGGGGCTGAGGAGACTTCTCGAGGGCCACACACCCGGGGAGCCACACCGAACAGAAGCAGGGCTCTGGCTCTCCGGGGCTGGGTTCCCAGGTCCCATGCAGAGAGTGCGGCCATGAGCACTGCAAGGGCAACAGGCCTGCTCCTGGCAGCACAGGGAGCCCGCGCGAGCAGGCAGGTGGAGCTCTTGCTCCGCGCCATGGCCCCTCTGCGGTCTCTGCAGCCGTTTGCATTTCCTGAAACCGGATCTCGGTGTCAGAGCCGCCCCCGGGCCGGGCGGGCACCTCAGCCATGGCCCTGCGCAAGGAGCTGCTCAAGTCCATCTGGTACGCGTTCACCGCCCTGGACGTGGAGAAGAGCGGCAAGGTCTCCAAGTCCCAGCTCAAGGTGAGGAGCCCCTGGGGCCCAGGGGAGGCCGGCAGACGTGCCTCCTCAGCCCCTGCCGCCCAGGAGCCAGGCAGGAACGCTGTGCTGATGGCACTCAGCCATCCAGAGGCCCAGGCCTGGGGAGGGGAGCCGGGACTGGGTAACCGGGACGACGCAGCCCGGTGGATGCTGCTGCCCATGTTCTGGGGCCCCCCGGAGGTAGACGCGGAGCCTCTGCCCAGAGACCTGCCCCCCGGACTCCCTGGAGGGTGGAGGTGGCATCATTAGGTTTTGAAGGCCAACAGGCCAGGCTACATCCTATACTCCGTGTGATGAGCACACATCTCCCCAGAGTGAAGCCTGGGTACGCACCGTACTCCTTCCTGCTGCTTCCTCCTGGCTTTGAAGAGAGACAGTTAGCTAGTACTTGTCAGTCACTTCCTCCCGGAGCTGAGAGCGAGGCTTAAAGAGCCTGTCCCAGTTCCAGACCAGGCTGACTGGGTCACCTTTGGCAGAGAACAGCTCCTCTGAACCCTGTCTCCCAGCTGCAACAGCGCTGGGAAGGGGCAAGGACCGAGACCCTGCTCTGCCCCGGGCCGCCCAGCTCGCCACCCCCTCCTCCCACACGCCAGGTTGGGAAACTGCTCCCTTTGGCCTTGGGACTTCAGACAGGGAGGGGGTCGAATCTGAGCCCAGGAAGGGCCCATCAGTGATTGCCCTACAGTTCAGTACTTGGACCTAAACAATTCCTGGGAGACCAGCAAGTTTCTCTCCTTCCTTCCCTCCAGTCCTGGCTTAGTGCTGTCTTCTCCACCCTGGTTAGTGGGGGAAGAAGCAAGGCCCCAGGCCACTGGAACCAGGGAACACTGAGAGACAGGATCAGGGTAAGCCTCAGCTCTCGGTGACCTGCCTTAGGGGACCATTCGTTCCATTCACATGTTAACCGAGTGACCATGTGCCTGGCATGATGCTAGGCTCTAGATTTCTGGTTTCTCTTCTGGGCACCCCCAAAGGAGGCCTGCAGCCTCAAGGAAACCTCCATTTTTAATGACCAAGGTAGGAGGTGCCTGCAAACGTGGGAGAGATGAATAAGGCAGGATAGGCATTTTGCACCACCCCCATTCTAACCCCCTCCTTTGCTGAACTAGGACACAATAAACTTGGATATCCCAAACTGGTCCTATCCCATAATCTATCCCTTAGCCAGACTTATGAGCATCCAAAAAATGATTCTTGACTCCCCCAGGAAAGATAGTCCACTACTACCTTTGATCATCAGGGAGGATTCCTCAATAGGCAGGTTCTTCCTTACATTCTCCGTAAATCCTTTTATTGCAGATCATGTCATCTAGTGGGGGCTTCAGGATAGACAGGAGAACAGCAGATCATCCAAAATCCATCCCTGCAGAAACCCGTGCCCTACATCCACCTCCCACTGCCTTTCGTATCTTGTAGGAACAATCCCAACCTCCATAGTTTATCTCCAAGGTACCGTTTTCTGTCTCCATTACCTGCAGCCCCTGTAACCTCTCCAGGCTCTCTGTGCCCGCCCCTCACATGTGGAAAGTGGTTCCCCTTTTCCTGGTGCCATCAGCCAGTAAGGCTTCCTACCTCGACCCTCTTTTCTCGGCCTCCAGCTGGATCGATGCCCACTCCCCACCCCCACAGGTCGAGTACTTGCAGGGAAGATTCTATTAGGAGCTTACATACTTGACCTGTCCACCGTCTGTACCGCATCACAGCTCAAATTGAGCCCACGGCCAGCAGCCTTTGGTCACACAGGAGCAGGGAGCTTTCTCCCCCACTCAACAGAAAACGTGTCCACTCTGGAAATCTGTGCTAAGCGATGGGAGTCTTGGGCCGGGTGGTCGGTGAGGCAGAGACACGGTAGGGCCCATGTCACACAAGAGAAGGATAGGGAAGGCAGTTCTTCCCTGAGACCGTAGTGGGAGATACTGGAATAGGAGGAAGTAGTGATAGTGTTGGGGGCAGGGATGCCGGAAAGGCAAAGGAGCAAAAGAGAAGTGGTCAGAAGTCAGAGGAAGAAGCAGATGAGAGAGATACCAGCGGGGGGCCAACCCCACCCCTGAAAAGACTCGTGGGATAAGGGAAAAGACCTTGGGGTTAGTCTGTCCTCACTAACACTGTCCCTGGCCTCAGGGCCCTGGATTGGGACCAGGCAGCGAGACGTGCACCAGCCCAGCAAGCGATGTCTGTCTGTGACAGTCCCCGCTTCCCTGATGCGTTGGGCTGCCACTGGCTCTCATGGGCAAAGCCGTGATGAGGGAGGAGGAAGAGCAGTGAGGCCTCTGAGAAGTAGCCCAAGGCGTCATGATTTTCTCTCTGAAGAAGAGAAGGCTTGGGCGAGAGAGCAGATGGGTTTTCCTCTGTTTGAATTCTTGTAGAAGGTACCATGGCCTTTGTCCAGGTGAGTTGAGAAAAGTACAATTAGACCAATAGGCATGGCACTTCTGCCCAGGATGGATTTAGGTGGAGCACAAAATTTCCCAGGAGTTGAGGACTGTGAGTTTTCCCAGGGTCCCCAGAACCTCCTTCTCTAAAGACCTTTGGGAGGGAGTAGCGGTCCTGCCAGAGGGCTGCAAGAAGGAGAGCCTTGGCAATCATGGGTTTCCTAATGGCCACATCCTCTTCCCTGGGGAGCAGCCTTGGTTCCAGGCCTAGTGGGGAATCAGCTGAGAATTGGGGTAATGGCCCTGCGATTGGGGATGTGGATGGAGCAGTGTGTCTCTGGCTCAGTGAGCTCTTAGGAGGCAGCAGGCCTGCCCCTTACCCTTGATTGGCAGGAGGCAGGGTGGGCAGGGAGGGAGGGGGATGACAACCTTCACTTCGGTGGAGGGGAAGTTAAGAGCAGCTCCAGTCCAGGAATCTGCTGGCTGGGATCTTCAGCTTTTTTTTTTTTTTTTTTAACTATCTTTTTCTTTTTTTTTTTTTAAGATTTTATTTATTTATTTGACAGAGAGAGGGATCACAAGTAGGCAGAGCGGCAGGCAGAGGGAGAGGGAGAAGCAGGCTCCCCACTGAGCTGAGAGCCCAATGCGGGGCTCAATCCCAGGACCCCGGGATCATGACCTGAGCTGCCCAGGAGCCCACGATCTTCAACTTTGTTCTGACCCCTTCCTGCCACTGGTCTCGGGCTAGGATGGCAGGGAGTGACGGGATGATTTAGTGATGTGCTTGACTCAGACCCACATAGGCCTGCTCCCCAGCTAGATGACGTTGGGCAAGTGATCGCTGTCTCTGAACCTCTAGTTTCTCATCTGTAAAGGCAGAGGGTTGAACTGGGATCACCAGCTAGCCTACTAAAAGACATTTTAACAAAGTACATCAAGTAGATGAAATTGACCCCTGATGCAGCCTCCCCTTTCCCTTTTCCAAGCCTGTCTTTGGTGCCCACCCTCGACCCCTTCTAGCCCTTCCTTTTTTTTTAAGATTTTATTTATTTATGTGAGAGAGAGCGAGAGAGCAGGAAATGTGGGGAGGGGCAGAGAGAAAGAGAGAAGCAGACTCCCTGCTGAGCAGGGAGCCAGGATGAAGATGCGGGGCTGAATCCCAGGACCCGAAAGCAGCTGCTTAACTGACTGAGCCACCCAGGCACCCCCTCCCCCCGCCTTCTAGCCCTTTCTTGCTGTCAGCAGGCACACAGCTCATCCAGAGATTCCCACCTTTTAAAATTCCCAGTGCTCCTCCCTTGTGATAGTAGTTATGCTTTAGTAAAATACATTTAGTAACTCTTAAAAGGATCTGTATATTGTAAAAAAAAAAAAAAAATCACCTGGCACCTAGATACATTAAAAAAAAACTACAGGCCATCTAGGCAAGAGAGAGATTATTCATTCTCTCTGTAGCCATTGGTGCTGTGCATGGGTTCCCACACCCATCATATACGCGTCCAGTGAAGGCTGGGAACTGCAGGACCACGGGCCAGCACCTGCCCCATCCCCACACCTGAGTTTTTAGGGAACTCACAAGCCCCTCGAAGAGAACCACTTCCCCACATGCCTTCAGAGGAAACAGTGCGTAAATGAAGCCTCTCGAAGGTCAATGGCTGCCAACTCGAAGGTCAGGGGCTGCCTGGTTGGGCGGTGAGACTGTGAGAGTCCTCTCTGAAGGAGCCCAATGGCAGCCTTGTGAAAGCTACAGACACCTGGACGCCACCCACCCCTGGAAACTCTGAGTCAGTCGGGAGGGGCGGGGCTCCAGTGCCCATCAGTTTCAGTAGCTCCCCAGGTGATTCTGAGGCTCAGCAAGAGCTAATGTGGTGGAGAGATCAAGAGTAGGCCTTTAGAGGCAGACTTCCAGGAAGACACTTTACCTCTCTGCGCCTTGATTTCCTCATCTATAAAAGGAGGATAATGAGAGTCCCTGCCTCCAGGGCTGAGGATTGATTGAAATCAGCCCCATGGGCTCCTGCACATTCTGGCCTCCTCCCCTGCCATTTCCTTTCCAGCGTGACCCTCCTCTGGTCACACCCTCTCCCCACCTCTAGCCCCAACCCGAGCCCAGGCACAGGAAGCCTGGCAGTCTGAGGTCTGCTGAGCTCTCTGGGGAGAGGCCCTGAGCCCCCGGTGTCTGGGGCCTTTAATTCCTTCATGTCCTGACACCTGATGGCTCACAGGGATTGGAGCCTCTGTCCTGGGCCCCTGAGATTCCAGAGGCAAAAGGTACAGGTGAGGACGGCAGGTCTTAGAGGACAGTGTGGACGAACGAACCAAGGCAAGGAACAGTTCAAATAACAGTGCTGCTGTGTGGCCTCTTCTACCCTGGGGTGGGAGGGGGTTTGTACGGCATCTCTTTGAACCCCATTTTCAGACCTATGAAAACTGAGGCCCAGTGAGGTTAATTTGCTCAGAGAGATTCAGCCCGTGTCTGTCTGACTTTTGTATTTCTCCTACTTCTTCCCGTGAAGCATTTAAGTTCATTCAACAGATATTTATCGCGTGTCCATTATGTGCCAGACCCAGTGATATAACAGTGAATAAGAGGTGAATAAAAGGGACAAAAATCCCCGAGGTGCTGACATTCTAGTCAGAGAATACAGATGGAAAACAAAATAAGTATAAATGTATCATGTGATGGAAAATGATACATGACATGGAAGTAAATAAAGCAGAAACAGGGATAGAGATTGGGGGGGCGGTAGAGGGGATGGGGTTATAGATTTAAATAAGGTGGTCCAGAGAAGTCCTCCTTGAGAAGGTGACATCTAAGTAAAGACGGAAAGGAGAAGAGGGTGTGTGCCATGCCTGGACCCGGGAGAAGAATATTCCAGGCTGAAGGCGTAGCAAGTGCAAAGGCCCTGAGGCAACTGTGTGCCTGGCCCGGCTGAGGAATGTCAAGAGGGCCAGAGTAGCCGCAGAGAAGTGACAAAGAGGGATGAAGCCAGAGAAGGTACAGCAGGCCAGGTCCTAGGGGGCCCAAGGCCTCTGGAAGGACTTGCGATTTTACTCTGAGAACAACAGGAAACCATTGGAGCATTTAAGTTAGACTTGAGGAGTCGGTCAAAAACATTTATCGTGTGCTGGATATCGTACTGAGATCTGGAATCAGGCCTAACTTAGAGTCCTTGCTGCCCTCAAGGAATGTAGAGCACCCAGAAATGCTCACACAAAAAGGGAATAGCAAAGGAATGTTATTATAGAGCAAATTAATAACAGGGTACATTAATAACAGTGGTTAATGGCACTCTTTGCTTTTAATCTCTATAGTTTTACATTTTTGTCATAAAAACAATATATGCTCCTGGTTAAAAAAAAATCAGAGTGCAGAAGAATATAATTTTAAAGAAGATGAAATTTATTCTATAAGTAAAACATGTTACTGGTTAAAAAAATTCAAAGACAAATGTAATGTTAAAGATGATGAAAGTTCCTCCCCTCCCTGGGGAAGGATGGTGGGGTGATAGCTGGTAACAGTCTGCTGAGTCTTCTAGATTTTTTCTATGTACACATAAACATATTAGGCTGAACCATATGAAATTGCTGACATTTTATTATTTCAATCTATTAAAACAGCTATTAAAATTTGCTATGGTTCAACCTAATCTTTGCACACATTTATTTTACAAACATTTCATTCTATAGCTTGCTTTTTTCACCAGCCAGTATAGTATGCCTATCTTTCCATGTCTGTTCATAAAAACATAATAAAAATAGCACACAACTTTTATTAAACAATGAGCTACGCACTAGGTGCTGTGCTAAGCCCTTCATTCTAAAAACCCTTTGGAGTAGGCCTCCTTATTATCTTCACAGAGGACACCAAGGTCTTAGAGAAAATCACTTGCCTGTAAGCACACGAGTGGCAGATGGATAAAATCTTTCCAACCACACATAGGTCCATGACGCGATGTACCTGGCCCCTACTGAAGGAGCCTCAAGCTGTCTCCAGTTCCTCATATTATAAACATGCCTCAGTGAACATTCTTGTACATGTAGCTCTGTTCCCTTGAGCATCTACAGGTTAGATGATTAGAAATGCGGGGGGCAGGGCGCCTGGGTGGAGCAGACGCAGTTGGTTCAGTGACCAACTTGGTTTGGCTCAGGTCATGATCTCCGGGTTGGGAGAGCAAGCCCTCCCCGCTTAGCGGGTAGTCTGCTTCCCCTCTCCCTCTGCCCCTCCCCCAGCTTACACACTCTCTTCTCTCTCAAATAAATAAATCTGGAAAAAAAAAAAATGCTGGGATCATTCCCAATTTTAAGTTTGATACATTCTTGCCCTCCAGAAAGATTACCAATTCACACCTCAACAGTAGGGCATTCAAGTCCCTATTTCTCCACAACCTCTTCAGTACCTGATGTTATCAGTCTTCTGATGTATGTCAATTTGTTAGGTAAAAAACCGCACTTTGTCTACAGGAAGGGATCTAACATTTGCTCTATGCAGATCTAATTCTGGCTGTCTCCATATGTCCTCTCACTCTATCCTCACAGCCTCTCCACAGGACAGGTATTATCCCACTGTTTTGCAGACAATGAAACTGAGGCTCAGAGGGTGAAGATGTTTATCTCCGTTCCAACAGCTTAACAATTCCAGGGGAAGCGTATACCTCTTTCCACTAGAGGAAGCAAAAATCATAGGGCTGATTCTCATTGGCCCAGGATTGGTCATGTGCCCTTCCTTGAGCCAATCACCATGACTCTGATGTACCCACCCCTGCAGCCAGGTGGGTTAGGGGTGCAAATAGTCCATACCACAGATATTGAGAATGGGGGAGAGGTGCTTCTCCAAGAAAAATCAAGGCTCCATTACCAAATATGGGTGGAGAGGGCCGAGTTCGTCAGGAAGAAACTGAAGATGTCTTCTAGAACAAGAGAAGCAGAACCAAACCTGGCACAGGAGATGATCTGAAGAGCATGGGGACGAGGGTGGGGGTGGCGGTCAGAGATGGTTGCCCAGAGGGGAGTGACGGAAAAGAGAAGCACCCTCTTGCTGGGCCTTCCAACCTCCCACTTGGCCTCAGTGGAGCCTGAGGCTCAGGAGAATACCGGGGAAAAGTGTCAATCCTTTGTCCCACCTCCTCTCACCAGAGAATAAAGAAGTGAAGATTTGGCACGTGAACCACCTCTAGGATGTTACCAGCTCCTGCCTCAGGAACTGACTCTAAGCTTAACTGTGGAAGCAGCCCTTACACACAGCTTTCATTGACTGCCTTTCGGGTGCAGAAGAGGACATAGGGGCCGTGGGACACGGAGATGAACAGAGACGTTGTCCCCAGAGTTCACCATCTACCTGCAGAGAGAGTCTCAGGGTCGGCACCGTAATAGTGAGGCAGCCTTCAGGGCCAGGCACACCTGGTTGCACGCTCCGCTCGGCTGTTGGCTCTGAACTTCCCCAAGCCTCAGCATCCTCATCTGGAAAACAGGGATAGTGTCTGTGTATCACAGTTGTTGCGGAGGTTAGACATGGGGTATAGAAAGCACCTCATACAGTGGCTGCCACATAGTAGGTGTGCAATAATGACTATTTTACCTTTTTAGTTTATTTTTTATTTTTTTTTTAGAGAGCGAGTGTGTGCGAGCAGGGGAGGGGAGGTGGGGGGCAGAGGAAGAGGGAGAGAGAGAATCCCAAGCAGACTGCCCGCTCAGTGCAGAGCCCGATGCAGGGCTTGATCTCATGACCCCAAGATCAGGACCGGAGCAGAAATCAAGAGTCGGTCGCTCAACCAACTGAGCCACCCAGGCATCCCAGGAATGAGTAGTTTAATTATTCACTCTGTGATAAGTACTATGACAGAAGTACCCCCAAGACAATTTTATTTTTTCCTGATCTTGTTCAGACTTCAATCTCTTTGTTCTTATATCGTGAGTTTGCTAACCAACTCATGTTTCCCCTCCACACCATCCCGGCCACCATCCGGTCTGGCCTTTTCCTCCACATGTCACAGACCATCTTTCGTGAGCCTTCTCTGAGCCCTGTCCAGCTCCCTTCCATCTTTGAAGGGAAGTGACTGGAACTGCACTTGCCTTTCCTGGAGCAGACACACTGCAGCCTGAACCCTGAGTCTTTGATGGGAATGATGAGAAATTCGGGGCTCCTGCCCTGGGGTGACAGCCACCTCCCTGTTGACAGCCCAGCATCCTAGGAAGCACCTAGGCTTTGGGATCTGCGGAGCTGGGTTTGAATCCCAGACTCTTGCTCACTGTGGATCCTTGGGCAATTTACCAAATCTCTTGAGCCTCAGTGTCCTTGTCTGCACAAAGAGGACATCCCTACCTAATGAAGTGGCTGAGAACATGGCTGCTTGGGTTTGAATCCCAGCTCTTTTATCTCATCTGTAAAATGGGGATATTAACCGTGGTTATGGGGGTTAAGTGAATTATATATAATGTGCTTAGCTCGGTGCTTGGTGCATAGTAAGGGTGTACAGTTTTAGGTTTTTTTGTTTTTACTGAGGTATAATTGTCACATAACATTATATTAGTTTCAGGTGTCCAACATAATGATGCGGTATTTGTAAATATTGTGAAATGATCGCCACAATGTCTAGTTAACATCCGTCACCATACATAGTTACAAAACTTTTTTCTTGGGATGAGAATTTTTAAGATCTACTCTTAGCAACTTTCCAATAGGCCATACAGTATTATTAACTATAGTCTCCATGTTGTATGTTACCTTCTCATGACTTATTTTAAACCGAAAGCTGTACCTTTTGACCCTCCTTCACCCATTCCACTCACCCCGTAACCCTTGCTCCTGGCAACCACCAATCCATTTTCTGTGTCTATGAGCTTGGGGTGGGGATGGAGGGTTAATTTGTTTTTTTAGATTCCACATATAAGTGAGATCATATGGTATATATTTTTCTCTGACTTATTTCACTTAGCATAAGGCCCTCAAGGTCCACCCCTGTTGTCACAAATGGCAAGATGTCCTTCTTTTGTATGGCTGAATAATATTCCATCGTATACAAATGCCTATGTTTTGGTTATGATTGAATTGAATAATGTGTGCGGAGGACTTAGCCAGGATGGGAACGGGGACAAGCCGGGAGGTGGGAGCAGCCTGCTAGCCCAGGTTTGGGGGGGCACGGGAAGGCCAACCGCCACTCTGTCCCAGGTGCTGTCCCACAACCTGTACACGGTCCTGCACATCCCCCACGACCCTGTGGCTCTGGAGGAGCACTTCCGGGATGACGACGACGGCCCCGTGTCCAGCCAGGGATACATGCCCTACCTCAACAAGTACATCCTGGACAAGGTGGGGCCTTGCTTGAGGGGCACCTCTCCCCACTTCCCAGTCTGGCCAGCGCCCTAATACATTGCCACCCCAACTCCTCCCACCCTATCAACTCCCACTTCCATCCCTGCCCTCCCATCTCCATCCTTCACATTCTAGCCACTTGTCCCCTCCTTGAGCCCCCAACTCCCTCCTCCATCTCCCTCACCTCTGTCCTAGCCTGCACCCTTCCAGCCCATCCCTGCCTAGGCTTACCTCCCATTTCTAGCTGTAGGGCTCTCCAGCATCCCCCAGTGCTGTGCCCCCTGCTCCTCCCAGCTGTCACCCTCTTCTCAGGTTCTTCATGGTCGTCCATCCCTGCCCCCTTGTCCTCCCCTTCTTTCTCCCCTGGGCTGAGGGACTAGTTTCTCTGTTGGCAGGGGACTGGGGAGGGGAGAGGAGGTGGGTGGTTGGAATCAGCTAGTTACCTGGTAAGCAGCTCAGGGATTCCTCAAATTAGAGCCCCAGCTTGGCGGGGTGGGGAGCAGGGGAGTAGGTGACCCCAGGAAAGCACCTAGAGCCTTGTTTGGTGGTAGAGCATGGATGGGGTGGCCGTTTTGGCTGACTTGCAGGCCTGGTGGCAGGTGGAGGAGGGGGCTTTCGTTAAGGAGCACTTTGATGAGCTGTGCTGGACCCTGACGGCCAAGAAGAACTATCGGGTGGACAGCAACGGGAACAGCATGCTCTCCAATGAGGATGCCTTCCGCCTCTGGTGCCTGTTCAATTTCCTGTCTGAGGACAAGTACCCTCTGATCATGGTTCCTGACGAGGTGAGGGTGATGGCAGCCCCAGGGGCTGAATCACTGGGGCCAGGCCTTAACAAAACCATGAAGGAGGCCAAATTGCCTTTCCCACATCCCCTTTCTTCTTGGTCTCCCCATGCTGGTGCCTCTCTGCACCCAGCTGTCTCCAGATGCCTAGAATTGCCTGTATCAGAGTCATTGTGCCCAGCAGAACCAAAACTACACTTCCTTCGGGGCTCTCTTAGCCCTCAAAGGAGGAAAATGACCACAGATTCTATTTACACAGCAGTGTAGCCTACCTTACCGGCCATTTAAAAATGAAAACATTTAAGATCGAATGGCAGGACTTCAGGCACTGTGGCAATCCGAGAAGGTTAGCAGATGAGGGGAAGGGAGACTTTCCTGGGATGCCTGGCCCATTATTCCAGCGGAGGCAAGTAGATCTGGCCCTGGTTCTAGATTTTCCCTCCCTGTCTTCTATAATATGGAGGAGAGCCAATGGCAGACCCAGCTCCGGGCTCCAGAGAGGGCATCCTGGGAGCAGAGGCCTGGAGTCTGTGTCCCTACCTCCTCAACTTATGGACGAAGCCAGGGCAGGTGCCCCCCCGCCACTTCCACTTCTCTCCCCCATCCATTCAGCCTTCTCCTGACCTGTTAGCCCTTCTGGTGGCTGTGAAGATGCCAGGGTGAATTTAGGTCTTAGGGTGTGGAGGGGAGGGGGTCCTCTGTGTTTACAAGAAGTCCTGACACATCTAACCGCACTCAGCTTTATCTCCTTGCCTCTGTTTATGGGAAGGGTGAGGGGAGATGCCTAATCCCTGAACTGGTACACCCACCCCACTCCCAGTTGGAGACCCAGTAACCTCCAGAATGAAAGTCCTAAAGAGAGTGTCCCAGGAAGCTGCTGGGGCAGGAAAGGGACGTGTGTCCATCTGCACAGGCACCTGGCTAGGCACCCTCGTCAGACCCCCGCCCGTCAGGGTAAGGGGGCCCCTCATAGGCCAGAAGGCTGCTCGCGGCCGTGATCAACATGTTGTATGAACAAACTGCAGCAGGATGTACCCCAACCACCACTTCCTGTTCCTCTGTAGCAGGTTTCCTGTCCCTGCCCTGCTTACCTCCACCCCCAATCCCTTTGCACTCCCATAGGGGAAGGATCCTCGGGGTTGGGGCTTGGGCTTGGAATAAGGACTCAGATGGGATTCAGGAGATATGAATCGAGTTCTGGCTGCCACCAACTTGCTGTGTGATTTAGAACGAGTCACTTCCCTCTCTGGGCCTCAGTTTGGTCATCGGCAAAGTAAGGGTATTGGATGAGAGGGCCCTTGCACCCCCTCTGACGTGTTCTGTGATTTGCTGCCTCTGCCTGACCCCCAGCCCTCAACCTTCACCCTGCCCTTAATTTAAAGCATGAAGGAGTGGGACGTGGGCCTCGAAGTTGGGGAGGGGAAGGGGATGCCCAAATTGGGATTGGGCCTCCAGGACCCCGCCCCCCAAATCTACCCTGGTTTCCACCAACATTTAGTCGTCTGGCTCCCCTACCCCCTGTCCTTGGTCACCTCCGCCCAGGCTCTGGGAGCCAGAGGGGCCCCCCCAACCCCAGCATCGTCACAGGCAACACTGCCTGCTGCAGTCCCCAGGTCTCCCCCCTCCTCCAGGTGGAATACCTGCTGAAGAAGGTGCTCAGCAGCATGAGCTTGGAGGTGGGCTTGGGTGAGCTGGAGGAGCTGCTGGCCCAGGAAGCCCAGGCAGCCCAGACCACCGGAGGGCTCAGCGTCTGGCAGTTCCTGGAGCTCTTCAACTCGGGGCGCTGTCTTCGAGGTGTGGGGCGGGACACTCTCAGCATGGCCATCCACGAAGTCTACCAGGAGCTCATCCAAGATGTCCTGAAGCAGGTCAGGCCAAGCTGGGAACTTGGGGAGGACCCCAAGGCAGGGTGCAGCAGGGGGTGGGGGTGCGGGGCCGCAGGGAAGCCTCTGACTTTGCTCTGGCTATGGCAGGGCTACCTGTGGAAGCGAGGGCACCTGCGGAGGAACTGGGCAGAACGCTGGTTCCAGCTGCAGCCCAGCTCCCTCTGCTATTTTGGGAGTGAAGAGTGCAAGGAGAAAAGGGGTACAATCCCGCTGGATGCACAATGCTGCGTGGAGGTGAGGGGGACAGGCGAAGGGGTGGAGCACAACTCAGGGCCCAGAGGCTCTCCAGTGTGGTGTAAAGGCAAGAGGCTCGGGAGGAGGGTGAATGGAGAAAAGCCACAGTGGCAAATGTCTGCTGAGATGACTGTAATCCAAATATACCTGGGTGCCTCAAGGCCATTCTCATCCATGCCAGCACTTTAAAAAAAACAAAAACAAAAACAAAAAACCCAAACTGCAAATCAAATACTAAAGCCATTGGTGAGTAATGTGGATTTTGCTAAGGATTTTAGAGGAGATGGCTTATGCCTCACACTACACACAAAGCTTTTTTTCTTTTAGAGAGAAAGAGAGTGGGTGGGGGAGGAGTGCAGGGGAGGGGCAGAGGGAGAGAGAATCCTTTTATTAAAAAATATTTATTTACTTACTTGAGAGAGAGAGAGCATGGGGGAGGGGAGGGGCAGAGGGAGAGGGAGAATCCATCCCAGGACCCTGAGATCATGACCTGAGCCGAAATCAAGAGTCAGCTGCTTAACTGACTGAGCCACCCAGGTGCCCCGAGAGAGAATCTTAAGCAGGCTCCACGCTCAGCGAGGAGCCCACTGCAGGGCTCCATTCTCATGACTCTGACATCATGACCTGAACCAAAATCAAGAGTCGGAGGCTTAACCGACTGAGCCAACGAGGTACCCCCACAGCGAACTTTCTAAAAATCCTCTTGAAAAGTTTTTCTCCTTCACCCAAATCCCATTCCCTTTGGCAACTCTCTATGTCCCTACTCTTTCTCCACATCCCTCTCCTCCCGTCCTTCCCCTCCATTTTTCCCCCTCGGCTCTGTCTGTTATTATTTTAGGAGGCTTAAAACAATTATTTTAAACTGTAGTTTGAAAAAAAATATACACACACACACCTAACATGAAATTTGCCATTTTAACCATTTTAACTGTACAATTCATAGCATTAAGTACATTCACAATGTTGTGTAACCCTCACCACTCTTTCTTTTTTTTTTTTTTTAAAGATTTTATTTATTTATTTGAGAGAGAGAGACATAGTGAGAGAGGGAACACAAGCAGGGGGAGTGGGAGAGGGAGAAGCAGGCCTCCTGCTGAGCAGGGAGCCCGATACGGGGCTGGATCCCAGGACCCCGGGATCATGACCTGAGCCGAAGGCAGACGCTTAACGACTGAGCCACCCAGGCACCCCCCCTTTTTTAAATTTTATTTATTTATTTTTTAAAGATTTTATTTATTTGACACAGATAGAGAGATGGTGAGAGAGAGAGCACAAGCAGGGGGAGCAGCAGAGGGAGAGGGAGAAGCAGGCTCCCCACTGAGCAGGGAGCCTGATGCGGGGCTCAATCCCAGGACCCTGGGACCATGACCTGAGCCGAAGGCAGACGCTTAACGACTGAGCCACCCAGGCGCCCCGTCCCCACCCCCTTTTTTTTTTTTTAAGATTTTATTTATTTATTTGAGAGAGAGAGACACAGCGAGAGAGTGAACACAAACAGGGGGAGTGACCACTATCTATTTCTAAAACTTTTTCATCATCACAAAGAAAAACTCCCTACCTATTAAGAAATAACTCATCCCTCCTTTCTCCCCAGCCCCTGGTATCCTCTATTCTACTTTCTGTCTCCACGAATTTGCCTATTCTGGGTACCTACAATGGAATGGGATCATCTAATATTTTGTCCCTTTGTGGCTGGCTTTTCTTCAGCACAGTGTTCCAAGGTTCATCCATGTTGTGGCATGGGTCAGGAATTCATTCCTTTTTATGGCTGAATAATATTCCATCGTGTACATAGACCACATTCTGTTTATCCACTCATTCATAGATGGACAATGGGTTGTTCCCATCTTTTTGCTATTGTGAATAATGCTGGTTTGGCCATCCATGCAGAAGTTTCTGGGTGAGCATATGTTTTCATTTCTCTGGATATATACTGAGCAGAATTGCTAGATCATATGGTAATTCTATGTTTAACTTTTTAAGGAATAGCCAAATTGTTTTCCGTAGCAGCTGCACCATCTCACATTCTCACCACCGGTGTATGAGAGTTCCACTTTCTCCATATCCTCATCAACATGTGTTATTTTACATTTTTAAAAATTATTATTATAGGGCACCTGGGTGGCTCAGTCGGTTAAGCGTCTGCCTTCGGCTCAGGTCATGATCCCAGGGTCCTGGGATCCAGCCCCGCATCAGGCTCCCTGCTCAGCAGGGAGTCTGCTTCTCCCTCTGCCCCTCCCCCCACTCGTTCTCTCTCTCTCTCTTGCAAATAAATAAAATCTTTAAAAAAATTATTATTATAGCCATCCTAGGTTTTCTCCATTTTTGTCACTTAAGGAAACAGGTGTCACTGAGGACAGAGCATAGATCTTAGGCAGAAAGCCCAGCTCCACCACTAACAGGCAGTGTGAATTTGGCATGTTCCTGGACCTAGTAGAGCCTCAGTTTCTTCTTCTGTAAAGTGGAGCTAATAATGCTTGTTTGGCAAGGTTGTTTCGGAGTTATGAATGAAATGATGCATATAAAACACTAGTTCAGCCTCTAGAGCATAAGAAGCTCAACACACGGGAGTCCCCAGCTGGCTCAGTTGATGGGGCATGTGTGTTTTTGAGTCCCATGTTGGGTGTAGAGATTGCTTAAAAATAAAATCTTTTACAAAAGAAAAAGCAGCTCAATACGTGGTAGCTGTTATTTTCCACTAAAATATAAGCTTAGGGAAGGCAGGGATTTGGTCTGTTAGGCACACCTCAGTATCCTAAATGCCTAGAACAATGAGCCACACTCAGTAGACACTCCACAATATCTGTGGAATGAATGAATGGAGAACTTTCCCAACAGGTAGGGCTCTGTGGAAATGAATGATTTGGATAGTGAGGACCCTGTCACTGGCAGTGTTCACGAGTGATCTGCATCCACACTCAGTAACGGATTAGGTGCCAGGCCCCATGGAGAGACACCAAGATGAAAACATCCCCGCCCTACCTCCAAAGAGCAGAGGCTACAAGACTTGTGGGGACACAAGCGCACCCATAACTAACCTCCACGCCCGGCCATACAGGCTCCTGGCAGAGTGGGAGCGGTGC
>NW_022589714.1:47042237-47150219 GCF_004348235.1 Phoca vitulina | reverse complement strand
GGGGATGGAGCTGGAGCACCCCGGCGGCGGTGTGGCCCCGGCGCCAGTGAAGCCAGCGCGTGTGGGGCCACTGGCCCTCTCCCAGGTGCTGCCCGACCGAGAGGGGAAGCGCTGCATGTTCTGTGTGAAGACAGCCTCCCGCACGTACGAGATGAGCGCCTCCGACACGCGCCAGCGCCAGGAATGGACTGCGGGTGAGTGCTCGCTGGACGGCCTGGGTCTGGCCGCGCCTCGGGGGGTGACAACACTGCCCGTGAAAAGGGGGTCACCACACTGCCCAGCGGGAGGCTGGAGACTACCTCGAGCCACCTCTAAGGTCCCTTTCTGGAGGTGGGCCACCTCGAGGACCCCGCTGCTCCCGGCTAGCCCCCTGCCGACCCTGTCCCTGTCCCTCCGCAGCCATCCAGACCGCGATCCGGCTGCAGGCCGAGGGGAAGATGTCTTTGCACAAGGACCTGAAGCAGAAGCGGCGCGAGCAGCGGGAGCAGCGGGAGCGACGCCGGGCGGCCAAGGAGGAAGAGCTGCTGCGCCTGCAGCAGCTGCAGGAGGAGAAGGAGCGGAAGCTGCAGGAGCTGGAGCTGCTACAGGAGGCCCAGCGGCAGGCCGAGCGCCTGCTGCAGGAGGAGGAGGAGCGACGCCGCAGCCAGCACCGCGAGCTGCAGCAGGCGCTGGAGGGCCAACTGCGCCAGGCGGAGCAGGTGGGGCCCGCACCCGGCGGGGGCCGGGGGGCGGGGCTCGGGGGGAGAGGGATGCGGAGAGACCGGGCCCGGGAGCGGAGGGCCGGGGGCGGGGCCGGGGCCGAGGGCGGAGCCCGCGGCCTGGGAAGGAGTGGCGTGGAGGCGGGGCTTGGTATGAGGGACTTGGGACAGAGTCCCTGCACTGGAAACATGCGTACGGGACCGGACCTGTGCCAAGGGCGGGATGAGGAAGGCGTGGGGGTGCAGGAACCTGGCCGAGGGATGGCTTGAGATGAAAGATGGGGTGGGGCCGGAGCTGAGTGCTATAGGTGTAGAGTGGGGCCTGGTTTGGAGACCTTGGCTGGGGGCGGGGCTTGGACAGAGATGCTGCTAAAGACCCCCTAGTCAGGGATAAGTTTGGACCAACGCTAGACTAGATTGGACTAGACTTGATCTAAGTTTACAGTGAAACCAGTTTGGGGAATGCAGGATGGGAGGAAGGAGGGATTTACGAATGTGGAGGCGGACTAGGCATGTAGAGGCAATCAGATTTAGGATTTAAGAGATCTAGAGCTGGAGTTAGAGACACCTGGATTCCATCCCAGCTCTGCCTCTTAGGAGCCTTGTGATCTCAGGCAAGTTACTTAGCCTCTCTGTGCCTCAATCACTTATCAGTGACGTGTTGATGCTAACTGTGCTCCTAGAGGTATGGTGAGGATCAAATGAGGAAATACCTTTAGTTGTTATAACAATTATTATAATTATAGTCACTCCCTGCCTAGCACTAGCCCTAATTATAGTCATAATACCTAATATTATAACACATAATAATAATTATTAAGGCTGGTGCTAGGCAGGGGGTGACTTGGGCCCCCCCCCACCATGTAGCATCTGTTCACTGACCATTATCTGACCTAGTCAGGCTCCCACAAAGAGATCAGATCAGGAAGGAATCCCGACATGAAGGAACTCCCCAGACCGTCACTGAGAGATATCTATGTGGGCCAGCCTAGCGGAGCCCTGGGGAAAGGGCAGCGTACTTGCAGCCTCCCCTGCCCCACGCGGTGCCCCCAGTGACGTGGCTCCGCGTCCCGGCACAGGCCCGGGCCTCCATGCAGGCTGAGATGGAACTGAAGAAGGAGGAGGCTGCCCGGCAGCGGCAGCGGATCCAAGAGCTGGAGGAGATGCAGCAGAGGCTCGAGGAGGCCCTGCACCTGGAGGTGAAAGCTCGGCGGGACGAGGAGGCCGTACGCCTAGCCCAGACCCGGTAGGACCCCTTCTCGTTCCCCTCCCCTGACTCCCCGGCGTCCCACTTGCTGAGCGCCTGCGAGGTGCCTTGGCTCTGGAGACGACGCAGCGCCCGCCCACCCGCAGCCTGCTAGAGGAGGAGGAGGAGAAGCTGAAGCAGCTGCTGCAGCTGAAGGAGGAGCAGGAGCGCTACATCGAGCGCGCGCAGCAGGAGAAGCAAGAGCTGCAGCAGGAGATGGCGCTGCAGAGCCGCTCGCTGCAGCAAGCCCAGCTGCAGCTGGAGGAGGTGCGGCAGAACCGGCAGAGGGCCGACGAAGACGTGGAGGTGAGGCCGGGGGTGGGGGTGGGGGGATAGGATGGAGGCCGGCGGGGTGAGCGCCTCCACGCGCAGGATCTGGGGCCTTCCCTCAAACCCTGACTCTTCCGTCTCCCCGCTGTGTGACCTCAGGCAAATTGCCTAACCTCTCTGAGTTTCAAATCCCTCATCTGGGAAAGGGGCCTCTAATAGCGTGGTCTGAAGACTAAAGGAGCTGATGGCTGACATTTAGTATGTAGCAAGTGCGGAAGAAACATTAGCTGCTATTTTTATCATTATTATGAATCTGGGCAAAGTTTTTTTCTCATACTCTTCCAAGCGCCTACCTTGCTCTCCCTGTACTTTGGCTCTGATCTCCATAGAAGAGGGTTTTTTTGTTGTTGTTTTGTTTTTTTGATTTTTGATGTTCTTTTTTTTTTTTTTTTAGATTTTATTTGTTTATTTGAGAGAGAGGGGGAGAACGCAGAGGGAGAGGGAGAAGGAGAAGCAGGCTTCCGCCTGAGCAGAGAGCCTGACGAGGGGCTCGATCCCAGGACCCTTGGGATCATGACCCCAGCCAAAGTCAGATGCCTAACCGACTAAGCCTCCCAGGCACCCCGTCACTTAACTTCTTTTGCACTTTGTTGTTAACTTCTGCTCTGGAGATTAACTAAAATAATAAATATACTTAGCACATCGTAGCTGCTTAATGAACGGAAACTGTAATGATGACTATTTTTGACCCTTTGGGGGTCCATGAGACCCCTGAAATTGGAAGCTAACTGTTCATCTATATAACTCTTTAAGAACATATATGAGTTTTCCTGGGGAGATGTCAGATTCTAAGAGGCCTACAAACTCGAGAAGGTCAAGATACCCTGTCTAGGATGGTGTCTCTGACCCGCTCTCCGCTGGCCCTGCTCCCACAGGCTGCCCAGCAGAAGTTGCGCCAGGCCAGCACCAACGTGAAACACTGGAATGTTCAGATGAACCGGCTCATGCATCCAATTGAGCCTGGAGGTGAGAAGGGGTAGACCCTGGAGCTTTCTCTGGAGTGGGGCAGGGAAGGGAGGGAGAAAGGGATCCCTTCAGATCTAGAGAGGCCATGTGGGATTGAGAGGAGGTTCTCGTCTCCCCCACGGGCTGAGGCAAGGCCCCTCAACCTCTCCCCTGCGCGTGCACCTTTCTCCTTACTTGCAGTTGCCTTTTCTCTGCCAGATAAGCGTCCCACCACCAGCAGCTCCTTCACAGGCTTCCAGCCACATCTACTTGCCCGCCGCGACTCCTCCCTAAAGCGCCTGACCCGCTGGGGATCCCAGGGCAACCGGACCCCCTCGCCCAGCAGCAGCGAGCAGCAGAAGTCCCTCAATGGTGGGGACGAAGCTCCCATCTCAGCTTCTACCCCTCAGGAAGATAAACTGGACCCAGCACCAGAAAATTAGCCTCTGCTATCCCCTCCCGCCCTCCAACCTCATACCCACCAGAACCTGGCCACAGCTGGCCTGTGGGTGATGCCAGCCCCCGCAGAAGAGGGAGCTGAAGTCCTGGTGCCAGGAGCCCCCTCGGCCCTCCAGCCATGACACAGTCCAGAATGGAGCCTAGTTCATTTTTGGCACCAGCCCCAGGCCCCTGACCACTGAGGCTGTCTGGGATGTTGATCCTTGAGAACTTAATCTTGTGCCTTACCCCCAAGGACCCTGTGCCCTGGGCTGGATAAGAGAGCAGACAAGCAAGCCAACGGCGTGTGCCCTCAGACGGCCACCAGGTGGTGGAGGCGCATTTCCAAATAAAAACTGCTCTTGGAATGAACCCTTGATCAGGTCTGCCGTCCATCTCTCCTGCCATGTTCGCTCTTCCTGCCTCAAATCCAGTTCTAGGTCCCAGAAAGAGTAAAGTGCAATGCAGGGGCGAGGCAAGTACACTCTGCCACTTACTAACTGGGTGACTTTGGTCCAGTCTGCTCACCGGCTTGTGCTTCAGTTCCCATGTTGGTAAAACAGGGCTACGAATAGTACCTGCCTTACAGAGCTGTTGTCAGGATTAAGTGCTCGGCCCACAAGCAAGCACTGTTATTAGTATCACCCAGAAGTGGTTACTGAGCGTCTAGTCTATGCCCTGCAGTTTCCCTGGTTATTTCATTGTCGTGGCAACCCTGAGAGGTGGATATTATTATTCTCATGTTACATGTGGAGAAACTGAGGCCCAGCGAGGTCAGGTAACTTGCCCAAAGCCTTTCAAACTCGCTTCTTTTCCCATTTTATTTGACTCACTGACCTTGTCACCTAAGACAGAGCTCTGAAAATCTAGGGTGCTCCTCCCCCCCATACCCCTCGTGGTACACAGCCCATCATGAAATCCGGCAGATCCTCCTTCACTCTCTCATAGCTATCCCTCCCTCTCTATGGCTATGGCCACTGCCACGGCTAGGGCCTTCATATTTTCCTCCTGTGTGCTCACCTTCGACTCCTTCTCCATCTTGCCCCATATCTAATCGGTCAGGTCAAGTTCACGTTCCCACATGTGGCACATGAGACCTGTGACGCCCTAGCCCAGGAGAGCCTCCTATGCCTCTGCTTTATAGATCTGCTAACGGCTCCCCTCCTTTTCCTTCCCCTGGGCCTGCACACTGGCTGTCCTTCCCACCTCACTTCATGTAACAGCCTCCATAACCAGATGCTTGAGTTCCTTGAGGGCATGGACATATCTTCAATTTACATCCCCAGGGCCCAGCACAATGCTTGGCTCTTAGCAGGCCTGCAACAGGTGCTTGTTGAATGATTCAATTCTGAAAGGAATGACTGGGTGTCACGCAGCTTAAAAGTGATGAAGGAGCTAAGATTCAAACTCAAGTCCATTCATTTATTCAATGAATTATTTATTAAGCTCTTACATGCCAGGTGTTGGGCTGGGTGCTGGCTACACGGCACAGAACAAAACAGATGGAGTCCTTGCCCTCCTGCAGCTTATGTGCTAGCTGATATCAAAATTCATTGCTTTTGCAAGGACACCAAGCCCTATTGCAAGGAACTTCATTACAGTCTATTTAAAGTGTCATGAAACAAAACTACCAGTATAACACAATGCATATTGTGGGATGGGAAGTGAGCTTCAAACTCTAAGGGCAATAGGAATTCGGAAGAAAGGGAAGGAAGCATTAGGTAGGAGCTGGGATGCAGGTGGGGACAAAGGGATTCACAATGGCCCTTAAAATTTTTCATAAGGAAGGAGAGTAGGAGAACATGGAAACAACATTAAGTAGAAAGAAACATAATACATCTATGAGCACAAGAAATCTGGATTCTGGATGGGAATCCCTCCTCTGGTGGGAAAGTCAATGGTCCTCTAATTGGAGGTGGGGTATCTCTAGGGTACAAGGAGTTTTAAGAAAATCAATTTGTAGATCCTCAACTTCCAAGCGTGCTCTTTACCAAAATTGCTATCCTCTTTTTTTTTTTTTTAAGATTTATTTATTTTAGAGAGAGAGAAAGCAGGAGGGGCAGAGGGAGAGGGAGAGAGAATCTCAAGCAGACTCCGCACTGAGTGAGGAGCCCAACGCGAGGCTCAGTCCCATGATCCCGAGATCACGACCTGAGCCGAAACCAAGAGTTGGACGCTTAACCGACTATGCCACTGAGGCACCCAAAACCGCTGTCATCTTTCATTGTCGCCTTCCCTACTTTCTGTAACAAGGTTCACCACTCGCTCACCCATTATCTTTCAATGGTGGACTGGCTGGGGGGAGAGGGGCGGAATGCCCTGGAACACTAAACAAAGCAGCAATTTGCAATTCTGGTGCTGGCTGTGGGTGCTGAGAAAATGAATGGCTTAAAAGCCGGACAATAAATTCTTTTTGTTTTCAAGTCAGGAGGTTTCTAAATCTTTGCTTTCAAAACCTAGAAGGATTTAATTGCATTGTCAGCTGAAAAATCATTAACAGTATCTTTTCATAGTAGATCTTTGTGATTTTTTTTTTTTTTTGGTAAACAACTGAGATTTAGATGCCACTGCTATATCAAAATCCTCAATTCCCATCTACTTATTGATGTGAAATGAAAATGAAGTGTAAATGAAAAAATAGCAATGAGGGCGCCTGGGTGGCTCAGTCATTAAGCGTCTGCCTTTGGCTCAGGTCATGATTCCAGGTTCTGGGATCGAGCCCCGCATCGGGCTCCCTGCTCGGCGGGAAGCCTGTTTCTCCCTCTGCCTGCCACTCCCCCTGCTTGTGTTCCTTCTCACGCTGTGTCTCTCTCTGTCAAATAAATAAATAAAATCTTAAAAAAAAAAAAAAGAAAAAAAGAAAACATTTTCTAGGGGCACGTGGGTGGCACAGTTGGTTAAGCATCTGACTCTTGGTTTTGGCTCAGGTCATGATCTCAGGGTCATCAGATCGAGCCCCAGCGTCAGGCTCCATGGAGTCTGCTTAGGATTCTCTCTCCCTCGGCCCCTCCCGCTCATGCTCTCTCTCTCTCTCTCAAAATAAATAAATCTTAAAAAAAAATACATTTCCAATGTATCCTTTGTATTTATGTGTAATACTTATAAAAATCATAGTATTTATGTTGTTTTGATCAGTTGTGTATTACTAATTTTGCAATGGCCAAACAAACCAGAAAAAAATTTCTCAGAGTTTTATAGTTACATGAAACTTAAAATTTTTTTAAATTTGGGGCGCCTGGGTGGCTCAGTTGGTTAAGTGACTGCCTTCGGCTCAGGTCATGATCCTGGAGTCCTGGGATCGAGTCCCGCATCGGGCTCCCTGCTCAGTGGGGAGCCTGCTTCTCCCTCTGACCCTCCCCCCTCTCATGTACTCTCTCTTTCTTGCTTTCTCAAATAAATAAATAAATAAATCTTTAAAAAAAATTTTTTTTAAATTTTGGGGCACCTGGGTGGCTCAGTCAGTTGAGCATCTGCCTTAGGCTCAGAGCATGATCCCAGAGGCCTGGGATCAAGCCCCCCCCACCCCGATCGAGCCCCTCCATCGGGCTTCCTCCTCAGTGGGGAGCATGCTTCTCCCTCTTCCTCTGCCCACTCGTGCTCTCTTTCTTTCAAATAAATAAAATCCAAAAAAAAATTTTTTTTAATTTCAACGTATATACATATTTTGGTTGCAGAGATGTACAATACAGTAATCAATAAAAGACTTAAGCAAAATATATGTTACATTGATCAGATTTTTGAGGGGAAAGTGGAATGGAAATGCAAGTACAAGGAGAAAAATAGACAATGTAACATTTTTTATTGATAAAGAAGAGCTTCTTCGTGTATTTTTAAGATGGGTGATGGTAAGCTTCACATCACTATGGGATTTGGGTCTTATTCAATACATTTAAAAGGGTAGTAACACAGTTTTATGTGAAAATGTCAATATTTATAGAATAGTAGAAATGACATTCATTCTCTACATTTTTTTTTTAAAGATTTTATTTATTTATTTGAGAGAGAGAATGAGAGAGAGAGAGCATGAGAGGGGGGAGGGTCAGAGGGAGAAGCAGACTCCCTGCCGAGCAGGGAGCCCGATGCGGGACTCGATCCTGGGACTCCAGGATCATGACCTGAGCCGAAGGCAGTCGCTTAACCAACTGAGCCACCCAGG
This sequence comes from Phoca vitulina, assembly GCF_004348235.1. NCBI lineage: Eukaryota > Metazoa > Chordata > Mammalia > Carnivora > Phocidae > Phoca > Phoca vitulina. Next base: position 47,142,406 of record NW_022589714.1, on the reverse strand, counting down.
CGCCCCATTCTCTACATTTTAAGTTTTAAACTAATGGCAAAAAATATTAGATGTCACCTTAAAAATGTGCAAGGACCTGCATAGTTATATATTCTTTTAGGAATAGAGAGGCAAAAAATTTGAAGACTACTACCATGAAGGCAGAAAGGACTAGAAAAGTAGAATGAGGCCTGATTATAGACATTCTTGGAAACCAGGTAGAGTTTAGACTTGAGGTGGCAAGCCAACCCCTAAGCTTTGGTTTTCCTCACCTGTAAATGGGGTCCATTCCAGGCTTTTGAATATTCTATGACCGGCCACAGGGAGGCGTTGATGGTTGAGGTATGAGATACTGAAAGGCAGATCACCCTGATGCCTGAATACGGTCCACATTGGAACTGGCACAAAAGGCTCTCAGTCTTGAGGGACAGAACTAGGGGCAGGAGAAGATATTTTCCAGTCTTTCATTCCAGGATTAAAAAGTAACTCCTCTTTCCTCTCCAACATCCCGGACAAAGGAGAGCGTATCCAATCTCTGATGCCCTCGGAGATCCTCGTCACCTCTGGAGACCACGTGGAGAGCACAGCCATTGTGGTCCCAAGTCATCCCAGTACGGCTTCTATGTGAGGAGGAGTGGGGACGTAGGGCAATTGGCTGGAGTGCAACAGCCTTGTTGCAGATTGTGGCCAGGATCTGCAAGATGCCTTCTCCTCCAGCACAGTGTGTCTATCCAGGCTGGAGAGGGGCCAGCTGAGAGTTGCCCCTCTGGCCCCTCTCATAGGTGAGATGGGGAGGAAGAGAAATACCAAGGAGGGTGATTTTAGGAGGCTAAGCGAGGCTCCCACCAACTGGCTGGGGCCTGAAATAGCTGTGGTGGAGGCTGGAATCTAATTCAAATCAGATCTAGCCTTATTCCACACTAAGTTATTGTTCAGTTATACTGTGATTGGGCATCAGAACAGGTTTTGGTACCTGAGCTCTCTGGCTGGTCTGGAAAAGGTTACAGAGGCTTGGCAGGGACCAACGTTTCCCCCTTTAAGCTGTGCCTGTGGACAAATCTGGTCAAAATGAAGATTCAAGGGGCACCTGGATGGCTCAGTCAGTTAATTAAGCATCTGCCTTCGGCTCAGGTCATGATCTCAGTGTCCTGGGATCAAGCCCCACATCGGGCTCCCTGCTCAGTGGTGCTCCTTCTCCCTCTGTGATCTCTCTCCCTCTCACTCTCAAACAAAACAAAACAACCTTAAAAAAAAAAAAAAGAAGATTCAAGAAACAAAAACTGGTTTAAGTAAAAAAAAAAAAAAAAGGATTTTTGTTAATAGAGTATAGAATTCTTTAAATAATTGGGAGGATGAGAAAGCCAGCTCGGAGGCTGTACGGTCAGAAACAATACCTCAAATTACGGCACACGACAGTTTTTATGAAGACCCCCAGCTGCTTCGTCTGGGTACAGATGCTGCTGATTCTATGGCTAATACCACATGCTGATTCCATGGCTAATATCACACCGCTCTTACAACTGCTGCTGCTTACAGCTAGAAATTAGGTGGAGCAGCTGCTCTGCCACTTACCCAAATGGATTCTGTGTGCTTCCCAGGTTTTCCTCTCCCCAGCTTCCGGTGGAGCCTCGGCTGTAGGGCTCTGCCCTAGCTGTAAAGGGGGCTGGAAGTAAATGCCTGGCGTTCTGGAGCTTCTACAGTGGAGGAAGAGTCTAAAGTGGGAGAGCCCCCAAATATGGGAAGGCGATTCAGAAGTGAGGTGGCCAAAAACCAAGAAGCCTTGAAGAGGATGGATATACACAAAATGGCACATTCTGAGGCTAGCCATCTGGTGGCAAAGGGAGCCATCATCGTTTTATACGAGGAACTGAGGATGTTGTAGCTTGAAGAAGAGAGGATACAGGGGAATGGGATCAAACATCAGAAGGTCTCACGGGGCACCTGGGTGGCTCAGTCGTTAAGCATCTGCCTTCAGCTCAGGTCATGATCCCAGGGTCCTGGGATCGAGCCCCGCATCGGGCTCCCTGCTCTGCGGGAAGCCTGCTTCTCCCCCTCCCACTCCCCCTGCTTGTGTTCCCTCTCTCCCTGTCTCTCTCTCTCTGTCAAATAAATAAATAAAAATCTTAAAAAATAAAATCAGGTCTCTGATACGGAAAACAACCTTAGTTTACCTCCAAGGGAGAGGACTGACACTATTGGATAGACACAGTAGAGGATATAAATTTCTGCTTAATATAAGGAAGATGTTTCCTTTTTCTTAAAAAAAAAAAACCCAACCAACCACGTTTCGATTATGAAAAAGAAATGCTCAGAATAAAAATGTAGAAAGATAATAACTCCTAGAAACACACCCCAAAGACAACTGCTGACAACACGTTAGTGTGTTTCCTTTCAGTTTTTTCCTATCCGTCTTTGTTTCCCAAACAGTATACATAGCTATATACGCTATATATATATATCATCAGATTTTCCCACGTATATCATATGATAACATTCCCCCCCCTTTTTTTTTTTACCAACTTTACAGAGCATAATATTCCATCAGGAGCATACAACATTATTTACTAAACATTTCTCTGTTGTTGACAATGACCTTGGTTCCAGGTTTTCGTTTTTTAAATAATATTGCAATGAGCAATGGAATTATGTGGTCTCAATATTAAGTACATAATTATTAAATATAATATTCTCTATATATCTTTTTAATATAAAAATGAAATGAGGTGAAAATGTAGTATCTTGAGAGTACTCCCAGAATTTCTCTTAGGAAGGGAGCCATTTTTATTATGAGAAATAAGCCTCTTAGGGGTAGAAAGTAAGATCTTTAGGGCATGAGTGTTGGCAGGAACCCTAGCAACAAAGAAAGGGTTAAGTTGTCTCTATCTGCCTGGAAATCAGGAAGAATTTGTTTTTCTCCAGAGAGGGTGGGATAGAGGAGAGATTGGTGGGGCAGGGAGGAGAGGTAGTGATTCGGGAGAAGGCAAGACCCTAAGAAGGTGAAGGGCCAGTTAGAAAACCTCATCTGGATTGTTCAGAAAAGACCCTAAGAATGTCTGGTGTGACGGGGCGCCTGGGTGGCTCAGTCGTTAAGCGTCTGCCTTCGGCTCAGGTCATGATCCCAGGGTCCTGGGATCGAGCCCCGCATCAGGCTCCCCGCTCCGCGGGAAGCCTGCTTCTCCCTCTCCCACTCCCCCTGCTTGTGTTCCCTCTCTCGCTGTGTCTCTCTCTGTCAAATAAATAAATAAATAAATAAAAATGTCTGGTGTGTGAATCTAAACTGTTTGGGATGCATCGTGTGATCACGTGACCCTGCTCCAGGGCCCGAAGCATCATAATGTCTTCTCTGCCCATGAAAGTTTTGTGTGGGAAGACGGGTGGGCAGTTCTCAGGAAGGGCTGAGTTTCATCTCTACATTTTTGAACTGTGGCACTACAACAGCCTGGCAGAAACAAGAGCCTGGAGGCAGCGAGATTTAAAAGAACACAAATCCCCAGAAATTTGCAGAAATCTAGGGAAGGCTTTGACCTCCACAATTCACTCTTACTTCAATCTCGAAGGGCAAGGACGTTGACTTCTGAATTACAAAAGTGATGCACATTTATTTCAAAAAGTGCAAAAAAAGAGAGGGAGAGAAGCAGGAAAAAAAAATCACTCATGGTTCTATGAGGGTGTGGCCTGAGGAATGTATTCGAGAGGGGAGAGGTAGCCTTAACTTTAAAGACGGTGTTGAGAAAGGAGTTACCCATTGCTCATATACCTGTGAGTCAAGTCTTGTTCCTCGCCAGACGACAAACCCAACTTCTTCCATACTACCTACTAGCTGCTAGGTATCTTTTTATGGTATATCTGAAGGGACAGGTTGGGATAACAGATCCCTTCCAGGTCTCGAAAAACTAGGTTAGGAAGCAAGAGCAGAATTTGCTACAACAGTAAGGAGGATGCTCCCCATTTAGGTGGGCAAGAATATTACATAAGTACATAGGAAGATAGGTAAAAACTCCATAACCATAAATTTCTAGTTGCAGAAGCCTGTGGAGGGAGGAAAGCCCTTTCATTAAAAGTACAAGCAGCAATGACTCCTCCAGGCGTGTCTGGAGACCCATGTTCTAACCCCTGCCTTGCTTCTCACTGCAAGTCACTCACCTTCTCTGGGACTGTTTCTTCACTGGAAGGACGTGGAGGCTGTATGAGACGACCTCTAAATTCCCTCCCAGCTTTAAATTCCCTTTTGTGATACTTGCCGAACTTGTTTTACTGGCCCTGGAACGTCCCCGCTCCTGCTCCTCCCTCAGCTGCCGCGCCCGAAGCCTGCACCAGAGGGCGCTGCAGGCGGGCCCTGGGGAGTTGCGGTGGGCGGAGTGCAGAATCAGGGGAGACTCCAGGGCGCGCGGTGATTGGCCCCGGCCGGGGCGGAAGGGGGCGTGGAGGGGGAGGGACCGAGCTGCGCGGTGACGTCAGGATGGTGGGGGCGGGTCCGGGCCGCGCAGCGTGTGACGCCGCGGCCGCCGCGGAGCTGGGGATTAATGGGAAAAGTTTTGGCAGGCTTCGGAGGATCCTGCCGAGCCTGCGGGACGGCAGCGGCGGCGCGGGAGGCGGCCAGGACAGGTCAGTCCGGGTCGGGGGAAGCGGTAGGCAAGCGGTGCAAGGAGGCGGCGGGCCCGGGCTGAGGCGGCCAGTGGGGCCGGGGCGGGAGGCCCGGCGGGGAGTGGGATGGGGGGAGCGGCAGGGGTCCGCGGGCCGAGCCGCTGCGGCTTTCCGACACCCCGGCCCCGGCCCCGGCGGGTCCGCGGTGGTTTGTGGCTCTCCTGGCGCCCCGCCGCCCCTGAGCCCCCGGCCTTTTGGACCCCCATCACTGAGCCCGAATCGCGGGCCTCCCCCACCCGACTCTGTGCCCCCTCTTGGGCCTAGTGGTTCCGTCTCCTCCCACTTCTGTGTCCGAGAGCCGGGTCTAAGGCTCGGGGTCCTCTCATTCCCTACCGTTGCCTCTGACCTCTTCCTTCATCCCTTCTCTGGTGTCTCCAAAGCCGTTGCCCTCTCTACCCAGGGTCTCCTTGGGGGATCTTCTCTGCTCCTCTCGTTATCTTTATCTCGTGCCTTCGGCCTCCCATCCTTGCCCTCTCTGTCTTTGCTCTCTTTTCCCATCCCTGTCCCCTCCTTCCCCCGTTGCCTGGCCCATCTCAGGATACGGTTTCCGGTCATCTTCGCGGTGTTATTAGGCTTTTTCAGCCCTTTGCCAGCAATCCGTGTCTACCTAACTCTGGCTACCCTCAGAGGCCCTATTTTTGCCCGTTTCTCTAATTTCCTTCTGATTAAGCCCTGTCCCCTGTATTCCTGTCATCTAGCTCCCATTCCCTCCCAGTCCCTTGCCTCTACTTCAGGGAGAAGCCTTAGCTCCACACACTACTCTGCTTTCCCTTGACTTGCTATTGAGATACCTCTGGGGTGGGGTGGGGGGTGTCCAGCCCCTGATTGAAGTAAGGGCTGAGGTAAGTAACAGGCATGTCTTTGTGGGAGCATTTACTTGGGTGTTGCATCAGGGATGGTGTCCAATTTGTAGACCATTCTTACAATCTCAGCTTTAATACTTCCCCTTTATGGGTCTGTAGACTTCCAGGAACCCTCGGGGAGAGAGCAGCCGCTGACTTGGGTGTGTGCCAGGGGTAGCTGGAGGCCTCATCCAACTCTTTTCCCCTTCCAGGAAACAGTCTCTGTGTCTTTCCACTCTGGATCTACCAAGCACAGTTACACCATGATATTCCAGGTTATCTGTGCCCTCACTCCCACCCTTCGCCCTGTGCCCCATCCCCAAACGCTAAGAGGAGTCTCCAGAAGTTGTGCCCCAGAGAATGCCTTAACCTTTTTCCTCTGTACTGGCTCCAAGAAATTTTTTTCCTACTTGAGTTTTGAAATAGATTGCTAGCCCGATAGCCCTGGGGCTAGCAGGCATCTGTCCTATTTATTGGTCACCGGAACCAGCTTCTGATTCTCACTCGTGCATCTCTGATCCACTGAATGTTAGAGCCTCTGATGTAAGTCACTGAGCAGGTTCTCTCGAAGGTTCTTCTCCCTCCCATTTTCCTTGAGAGCTTAATTTCCTGAGGATCCAAGAGGGAGGCTGACCCTAGGTTCTGGTCCCTTTGCCCTGTCAGGTGGATATCTGCCTGGGGAAGTGGTGGGGCTACATTAGATAGACGGAGTCAGTGTCTCTGTCCCGTCACCAAGATACCCTCTCTGGGGCCAGAAAGCCTACCACCTTCCTAGTGTATCTGGGGGTTTAACCTTCTTGTCAGGCAGAAAGTTCTTTTCAGATGCCTTCAATTTGAGCCCCTTTATTTGGCATTGGTCCCCTGGAGAGATCTTTAGGAAACAACATTATCCTCTGTTTCTGCCCAGTCTGATCTTGGCGGATTCTGAAAGCATTACCCACTCTCACGTTTAGAAATGAAGGCCTGTTGTTTCACCTGGCTCCAGGTTTCTAGGTCTTCTCTTTTGAGGATCGTGCTCTCTGTCTTTGAGCCAGAATTGGACACAGAATTGGCAACTTTCAGGAGCTGTGGTGGAGAGCCAAGTGAACCAGCTTAGACCGGACTTTAAAGTTTTGGAATCCTCTTGTGCACTGACCCTTTTCTGTGAAAGAAATAGGACTGTGGGCATCTGAGCCAGTCCCCACTCCATTGACCCCTGAGCCCCTCCCTAAGCAGTACTTGGGTGGGATTTGAGCAGAATGGACCAAAAGGGGTCCCTTGTTCTTATGAAGAGCATCCCTCCAGGGTTTTAATGGGTCATTCTGATGAAGCTGAGGTCGTGTGTTTGGCAGTAAGTTAGTCCAGTCTCTGACTCCCAAGGACTTTACCTGACTCTTTTGAGAGGTTTGCTCCTCCTCTGTTTTTGCTTACCCATTAGTGGTACTCTCCACGGAGGCAGCAGGTGAGAGGGCCTTAAGAAGAGGTCAAGTCCAGTCCTTATGGAACAGCTTGGGCACCGCCAGCTCTGGCTGGTTAGCTTCTTGCAGTTTGTCCACCCTGCGGCCTAGGTGGATGGTCAGGGTTATCAATGACCAAGTTCCCATTCAGTGAGTTTTGCAGAATTTGGGTCAGCCTTCTCTCTTTTTCAAAGGTGTGGGCAGACAGGGGCAGGCCCCTGACATTCTACAGAGGGTGTAGCCCATCAACTCCTTAGTTTAATGGACTGTTCTTTTTGTTTGGCTCTTTCTTCTCTGCCTCTCCACCGTTTTCCTCCTTTGGTGTATACCTCTACCAGTTCCAGAAGAATGGCCCTTACCCCACATGTGGTCCTTCAGATCTCTTCCCTCAGGGGCTGATAGAGGCTAGCCAGGGTTGCGCGCTGACCTGGGAAGCATGCAGGCTTCTGCTTTGGATAGAGTGCAGCAGTTCTGGCTGTTGTGCAAGCCGTCCCGAGGGCCTGCAGATCCTGGCGTGTCCCGGGACAGTGCAGCTCCTCTCTCTCAGGAGGAGTCGGACCTGTCACCTCTAAAGGCCTCAGCTACAGCGCCTGTCCCTGCGGCCCACCTCCTAGAGTGTTCCCTGCTGGCTGGGGAGCTGAATTGCAGGGCCTGCCTCCAGCGCCTGAGTAGGGCCTGGAAATGCCAGGACTTGCCCCACTGCCCTGCACTGTCCACGCTGGGATCACTCTCTTCCTCTCCCCACCCAGCGTCTCCATGGACTTTGTCCCACCAGGCCCTGGCTTGTGTCATGTCAGAAGTTCTGTGTGCGATGCCCTCGTCTGTGCCACGTTGTCCCAGATGGCACAGCGGCTGCTTCTTGTAGGTGGTCTGATGTCCCTGAGCATTTTGCTGTCCCTTTGGGTCCAGGGGGAGGAGCCACTCACAGCAGCTGCAGTTCACCACGTCAGAGGAGGGCTGGGTGCTTGCTGGAGCCTGGCAGGGAGGAGATGGCCCCTTGCGTCAGGTTTCAGCCATGTGGGTCTTCTTCTTGGCAGATGGTTCCTGGCCTTCATAGCTCTAGGGCTGGTGATTCGGGTGCGACTCTAGTCCCGCCACAGGGCTTTGGTCAAGGACTCAAGCATGACTCAGGGCATCTCCATTTCTGAGCTGCCACCTGTGGAGGATGTTGGGCTCCAGGTCCTTCTTCACTTTGCCAGCCCCTTCTGCCTCACCCCGGTAAAATCAGCCAAGCCGGTGTCTGATTACTTGGAGATGAGCAGACTACTTCCAGGATTGGGAAATATTTGCTGACTCAGGCTCAGAATAACAGCATCTCAGGGTGTGTGTGTGTGTGTGTGTGAGGGACAGAGAAAGAGCCAGCTTACCTGCAAGCAGTTTTTGAGTCCTAGTGTTTATTTATTTATTTATTTATTTATTTTTTAAAGATTTTATTTATTTATTTGACAGAGAGACACAGCGAGAGAGAGAACACAAGCAGGGGGAGTGGGAGAGGGAGAAGCAGGCTCCCCGCCGAGCAGGGAGCCCGATGTGGGGCTCGATCCCAGGACCCTGGGATCATGACCCGAGCCAAAGGCAGACGCCCAACGACTGAGCCACCCAGGCGTCCCGAGTCCTAGTGTTGAATTATAACATTAACGCTGCTTTTCTGACCTCTGGTGCCTCTCAGCTGAAAATGTTGGGTTTCCTTCTGTCCTGCAGTGTTGCGTGGTGTTTTGGGCATGCACGTGGTCCTCACGCAGTGGCTTCTGTTCACCGACAGATGAGGACAGATGCACCAAAGAGGTAATCCCGTTTTCCTTACCCAGGACCTCTGACGACCGACTGAGGCATCCCAGATTTAGGATCCTGGCCTAAAAGATGAAACAATTTCACTGGGGCTGAGTTCCCACATCCCAGGTGCCTATCATAAAATTTGATACTCATTGCTTCCACATAGTGGGCACTTATTAAATAATTATTAAATGTCTATGGCTTATGTAGTTTTTTGGGGAGCATTGAGATTTGCTCACCTTTACATGCATTAAAACATAAATTCCACAAGGGCAGGGACTTATTTTGCTTCCTGTTGTGTCTAGGACTGCCTAGTGCTGAGGAGATGCTCAAATATTTGTTGAATGAATCAGTGTTCAAACTTTTCTCCTCTGTCCATATGGATGCCAGGCCACAAAGATGGTGTCTAGCATTCTTTCCTTTATGCAACAGACATTTCTGAGTGTCTGCTGTGTACCAGCCAGTGTACTAGACACGTGGGAAGTGATGATAGCGAAAAACCCAGATGCAGTTCCTGCCTCATGGGTCCAAAGTTCGTTGGCACATATGAGATCTGGGCATAATACACAAGAGTTTTTTCTTCCATCTCTGCTGGCGTAGCAGGTCTTCACCAGTCTGAACAATGCTCTGGGCCGCTCATTACTGTTTCCCTGTTTGTTCTCAGGATGCCTGGTGGATTTTATAAACTCCCAGAAGGGGAGCTGCAGGGAATTGGATGTTCATTGTCTCAACTATCTGGGAGGCCAGGCTGTGGTGAGGTCCCTGCTGGGGCCACGGGAAACATGGGCTCCTGTCTGATTTGTTTTAATCTCTGAAGTTCAGTGGTTCCAGCAGCTGTTTATGGGCTTCACTTCCCTTTCTCTGCCTTTAACACCCTGTGGGTTTTCCTGTTGCCAGACAGGGTGCTGAGCCCATATGTCTGTCAGTCTGTGGGGGGGGGGTCAGGTTGTTTGTGGATCTTGCAGGAAGGCCTCAGGCAGGGGCCCCTCCTGTTGTCAAACCCAGACCCAGTCCTCTCGTCTGAAGGAAATGTGAATGAGGAAGAAGGGGGATGTGGGGGGCTGCGGAGGTTCCCTGAGAGGGGTCAGGTGGAAGGGAGAGCTACTGAGTTCGTTGCTTTGTCATTCGTTCCAGCAGCAGCTGGCCACAGTGGCAACAGTTGTACCTGTCCAGGGCTTACTTGTCCAGTTTATCCCTGAGCTTGGAGCTCCCACTCTCAGCGAGAAGTGTTCTTTCTTAGTTTCCACCAGCAAAGGCGAGGCTAGGGCTTTATCAGATTTTCCAGTGCTAATCTCAGAAGACTGTGGTTTGGTCGTTATCTTAGTCTTTCCCATCTGAGGCACTTCTGTGGGTCAGGTCCTGTGACAGATGTTTCAGATACGGTCCTTGGCTGCTCCCCCCCCCCCCCAAGTGTGTGGAGTCTAGCTGGGGAGAGAAGACACATACACAAAAAGATTTTGAAAATATGAAGAGAGCTGGTGGGTACTGAGAACATACCGTGCAGGGATACTCATTTGGAGGAGCAGGTCATCACTTTGGATCAGCTTTGTCCCTGAAGAAACTGGGTTTCAGATTGGGCCTTGAAAGAAAGTTGGTTTATTTTGAAGTCAACTTTATTTTTAAGATTTTATTTATTTGTCAGAGAGAGAGAGAGAGAGAGAGCACAAGCAAGGGGAGAGGCAGAGGGAGAGGGAGAAGCAGGCTCCCCACAGAGCAGGGAGCCCGACGCGGGGCTCGATCCCAGAACCCTGGGATCATGACCTGAGCCAAAGGCAGATGCTTAACCGACTGAGCCACCCAGGTGCCGCTGAGGTCAACTTTAGAACGTCATAAACAGTGATTCTCAAACTTTTTGACCTCAAGACCCCTTTACACTCTTAAAAATTATTAGGGAGCCAAGAACTTTTGTTTACCATAGTAGAAACTAAAAACCGAGGAATTTTTTTAAATTACTAACTTACTAATTCATTTAATATAATAATAAACCCATTACATTTACCACAAATGACATTTTTAAGAAAGAATAGCTATTTTTCAAAACAAAGTTGAGAGAAGTGGCATTGATTTACATTTTTGGTGATCTCTTAATGTCTGGCTTAATAGAAGACAGCTGGATTCTCATAACTGCTTCAATGTTCAGTCTCTTGAGATATGTTGTTTTATTTGAAGGCTATGAAGAAAATCTGGCCTCACACAGATAGCTTGTTGAGAAAGAGGGGGGTAATAGCTTTTAATAGCTTTTGCAGATAATTGTGGGTATTCTTCTTTGATACGATACCAAAACTGGACAAGTGGTAGTTTCTTAAAGATTAGCTGGAATGTGGAGTCTGAAACCTTACCAACGGAGTTTTCATACTTGTAACATTAAAATCCATTGGTCCATCTTGTACTTTAAATGGATCTTTTACTTTACATTGGTCACCGGAAAATATTGGTTCACTGAGTCATATAAATCTTCTAAATGTTGACATATTTCATTTTACAATATCAATAAATCATATTAATACCACTGATCTCAACAGAAAAGCGTTCAAGTGTTGGGAAGCTGTCAAGCTCAGAGTGGTGGATACGAGTTTTCCATAATTTGGATTTTCTCTTGAAAGCTTGATTTTTATCACTGGTAATGTACTGTCAGGTTTTTTGTTTGTTTGCTTAAAGATCTTATTTATTGAGAGAGTGCACACGTGTGTGGGGGGCAGGGGCAGAGGGCGAGAGAGAATCTCAAGCGGACTCCCCACTGAGCGTGGAGCCTGACACAGGGCTTGATCCCATGACCCTGAGATCATGACCTGAGCCAAAACCACAAGTAGGACACATAACCAACTGAGCCACTCATGGGTGTCCCCATGCTGTCAGGTTTTTTTAATTGAATCTCCATTTTCAAGAAAAAGTCTGTCAAATAGTCAAAGTCTAAATAATTATAATGTGTTACTTTTTTCTTTCAAGTAAAAATGTTGTTTCATGAAAAAAATGACTAGTTTAGCTTACAGCTCAATCTCACAGTTTTTCTTGAGACAACCATGTCACTCTTAATTTGTTACAAAGAATATTTAAAAGACATGTACTTAAGGGTCACAGTTTAATAAAGTCAGTTTTTATTGTCTCCTCCAGGACAGTTTTTTTAAGATTTATTTATTTATCTTAGCACACAAGCAGGGAGAAGGGGAGGACAGGAGGGGGAGAACCTCAAGCAGGCTCTGACTCCCCGCTGAGTGCGTGGGGCCCTGACCCCACCACCCTGCAACCATGACCTAAGCTGAAATCAAGAGCCAGCCGCTCAACTGACTGAGCTACCCAGGTGCCCCTTGTCTAGCACATTCTTAAGTGAAATTGGAACTTTATTATCTTTCATGGTTCTTTGGATGGACTGGGCTCATCTGGGCAGTTCTCAGTTGGGGTGTATTGCTTTAGGCAGATGGAGGCCGGGGCAGGAGTCGTGGGGGCTCAGCCGGGCTGGACACCCACACCGGCTCACTCACGTGGCTGGCACTTCATGCTGGCTGTTGACTGGAGTACCCACGTGTGGCCTCTCCACGTGCCTCGGGCTTCTCCCAGCACGGTGGCTGGCTTCTGAGCAGAAGCTCCCTCAGAGTGAGTATACTGAGACATCCAGGCACGAAGGGCAAGGTTTCTTATGACCTAGCCTTGCAAGTGACACGGTGTCAATTCCTTTGTCTTTTCTTGGGCACAGGACTGGTTCAGATTCAGAGGACTATACAAGGGTATGAATACCGAGAGACATGGTTCACTGGGGGGGAGCGAAGGCTTGGAGGCCAGCTACTACTTCGGAGCATCCTTTATGTGACGTAGCCTGGCCTGTATATGGGTGACACTTCCAGGAGAAAAGTGCACCTTCCCACAATTTCCGTTCCTGGAGACCACCTTTAGTTAGGAAGTTCTTAGCAGGCTGAATGCCAGGTAAAGGAATTTGCACTGTATGTTTTTGGGGCAGTGGGTAGCCACTGATGGTTTTGGAGCAAGGAATGATTGTGTTAGTATTGCATAAAGGTGGTTTGAGTAGAGGGAGAACGGAGGTAGAGAGGTTAGGTAGGAGACTTGCAGTAGTCTGAATGGAAGGAAATTCTTCCTCATATTAAATATGAGTTCCTCTGGTTGCTGTTAAAATTATTGATTTTGATCTTTCAGCCACACAGATGAAGTACCCAGAGCAGGGCTGGAGGAACCCCTCCTCCCTCCTTATTTAGGGATGCTGATACATGAGAGAGATCAAAAGCTTCACAAAAGGTAGAAGGCAACTAAAGTGAGGCTTTATTGTCAAGGCACAATAAGAGGTTAATCATTATTTATTTGAGCTGGGGGGGGGACAGAGGGAGAGGGAGAATCTCAAAGGAGACTCCACACACAGCACAGAGCCTGACTCGGGGCTCAACCCCTCGACCCTGAGCCGAAACCAAGAGTTTGACGCTCAACCAACTGAGCCACCCAGGCGCCCCAAATCATAATTTGTTAAAAGAAAAAGCAAAAGAAAGCTAAAGCTTCACGTGCAGCCACTGACGATGTTTCAAATATACCCCAGTTTTGCGCTCATAGACCGCCAGGAAGCGAGGAGAAGAGTGAGAGGAAGAAAGAGGGGGACAAATTCGAGAATGGTAGGGAGAGGGAGAAAGAAGGGGGTCAAGAGGAGCAAGCAGCAAAAGGGATTTGAAGGAGGTCGAGATCGGAGGAACTGCTCGCGGCTGAGGGACGACTCTGGGCAGACTGTAGAGCTGGCGGAGAGCCGGCTCCTTCTGTGCTTCCCTGGGGCCCTGGCCTCTGGCTTTCAGCACCTCCCATCCTCACCCCGTCTCTCTGGCTTTTCTGTCTGTGAAGAGGCCATGGGAAGAGCTGGGGCGGATTTGCTGTTGGAGAGACCTGGGGGGACTCTTCGCTCTCGTGTATGGGGTCCTGACTTAATGATTAAAATGAACCTCGGGCGGTGCTGGTTTGTCCCCTTTCTTCTGAGGTGGGGAGCTCAGAAAGACATGCCTGTCTGAAACAGTTCCTTCCCTGATTTTCCGGCTGTGGCCACGGGAGCCCAGCCTCAGTGTGGGGGAGCCTGCAGGTTCTCTTCAACAGCTGGTGTTCTGGGCAGTGTATCGTGACACCCCTTCTTTTTTTTTTTTTTTCCGAGTCCAATCTTCAAAGCCTAACTTCCACCCAGCCTTATCATCATCTCAGCAGCTCCCCGAGACCGCTGGCGAATTCTCCACAGCTCCTGGTGACACGCCTGTGAAAGAGTTCTCCCATGGGGAGGATACTGAAGGGAGAGGCTCCCGGTGTTGGGGGAAAACCACTTCATGCTTGAGTTCATTTCTCTACTGTTAGACTAACAGGTGCCTAAAAACCGATTTTCACTGCCTTCATTGTAATCTTCTGTAACTCTTTGAGCCTTGTCTTACCACTGCCTCTGGTACTTCCCTCATCCGAGAGCTGTAACCTCAGAGGCACACGTTTATTTGGCCACCACTCCAGTGGAAGTACCGGCCAGCTTTGCTCTCCCAACGGCAGCTTTTGCCAAGCCGGCCGCCCTACATATGTAGCGGTCTGCAGGCCCACCCTCTCCTCAGAAACGGCCTGTCCGTCCATGTGCCAGAGCCCAGAGCTTTACCTATCATCCCCTTGTCCAAACAAGCAGAGGAGGCATGCTTTCCTCAGTTTCCCTTAATTGCTTCCAACATTGCCTTGTTCACGTCTCTCACCTTCTTCACTTCCAGTGCTAGAGACATTTTGGGCTGGGGAGTTCTTTATTGAGTAGGCTGGCTGTGCGCTGTAGGATATTTAGCATCATCCGTGGCTCGTACCCACTAGATGTTAATAGCGTCTCCCCCGCTTCTGCCTCCCTTTCCCGCAGCAGTTGTGAAAACCAAGAATGTCTTCAGACGTTGCCACATACCCCCTAGGGGGCGAACTCACCCCTGGTTGATAGCCTTTGCCCTGCCGCTTCGCCTACTAAATATTCCTGGCCATCTGGGCCCCCTGGTGAACATCACAGCAGTAGAACCAATACAGTAAGCATGCAGCTCTTACACTGGAAATGTTTCCTCCTCAGTCACCTCACTGGGCCCTTGAGGGTTTGGGGAGGAGTGAAATAATTCACAATGATAATCATTGTCAATAACTATGAATAATTCCCAATGAGCTAGCGTGTTCCACCTCAGGAAGAAGTCATAACTGATAGCCGCGCAACAGAGGGACAGTGTCCAAAGGTGTAAAGCAATGTCCTGGAGTGGTTGTGTTTGTCATGTCTTGCTTTTCCAAGTATTTCAGTGTCTGGGCCAAAAGCACCTTCCTATAGCTGCCAGAGGCGCCGTGTAGAATAGAGTTGGTAATATGTCGCAGGTAGACTACCATTAACCTGTCTGTTCCTGGCATCAGACATTACCAGCTGATCTGGTGCTCTGATCACAGCGGTCTTCCTCCTCTCTCCGAAGCCACATGGATTCTCAGAACCCTCTACCCAAGGCAGTTCTCATGAGAGAAGGCTTACCTGCTGTCCCTGATCGTGAGCTTCTCTGTCTGGGTCATTTCTTTCCAGCTTCCCCTCCTGCAAAAGCCTTTAGGACAGTCCAGAGATCCAGTAGGTTCCCCTTGGCCCTCAGCACTTGCATCTTAGGATGAACTCCTGCGTGGTCCATTGGAAGGTCCAGGTTCGAGATTACCCTTCTTCTCTAAGGAGGCCCTCCAAAGGCCAAAATGCTCAGTTCCATGAAATTAATTCCCCACCCCTTAGATAATAGCAAGCAGTGATAGCAAAAGAAAGACCCTGGCCCAGGACGCTGCCAAGATTCCTGCTCTGGTCCTTCTTTCATGTGGACCAGAGGTCTGAACTCTGTTTCTTCCACATTCCTGGAATCCGTCTGCCATGGTGTAGACGGGGTCATGGCCTCCGAAGGTATCCAGGCCGTAACCCCTGGGACCTGTGGATGCTACCTGATATGGCAAAATGGACTTTGCTGATGCGATTAGTTTAAGGATCTCGAGATGGGGAGATTATTCTGGATTATCCGAGTGGGCCTTAAGTGCAGTCACGGGTGTCCTGTGAAGATGGAGGCAAAGGGAGATTTGATACAGAAGAAGGCAGCGTGACTGCTGCAGCAGGATGCTCTCCCGCTGGCTCTGCAGATGGAGGAAGAGGCCAGGGAGCGCCAGGAATGCAGCTCTAGAAGCTGGAAGAGGCAAGGAAGCAAACGCTCCCCGAGAGCCTCTGGAGGAAGCGTGGCCTTGCCAATACCTTGATTTTGGAGTGAAACCAGTTTTGGACTTTGGCCTCCAGAACTGTAAAAGAATAAATATGTTTTGTTTTAAGCCACTGGGTTTGTAGTAATTTGTAACAGTGGCAATAGGAAACCACTCCAGGCCCAGGGGGTGACTTGGCTGGCCCTCATTCAGTAAGAATTATAGCGGTTCAAGATTCTAGGTCCTGCCTTTTCCCAGACTAATATTCGAAGCAATACGTTCTTTGGAGGAACCTTTCAGGGAGTTCTTGGGGAGTAAAAGAAAAGGCCTCAGGTAGTGTCTGATCCTTGCTTTTGGAAGTCACCCCACACCTTCAGTCAGATGAGTAAGAAAGGGTTTCTTTCAGACTGTTGAGGCTCCAGGATTTAGTTTAAACCTGACTCCACTTCCATCTTCCACTCATTAATATGCAGCGATCAGATACCTCCTATGTGCTAGGCATTGGGGCTGAAGGAGTGAACAAAGCAGATAAAAAAGTCCCGTGCTCTCATGGTGGTTATGGTGGAGAACAGGAAAGAGCCAGAATTATGTAGCTAGCATGTCAGATGGTGGTCAATGCTGTATCATAAAAAATAAAGCAGGAGGGGCACCTGCGTGGCTCAGTCAGTTAAGTGTCCGACTCTTGGTTTTGGCTCAGGTCATGATCTCAGGGTCATAAGTTCAAGCTCAGCATGGAGCCTTCTTAAAAAATAAAATAAGGGGCGCCTGGGGGGCTCAGTTGGTTAAGTGTCTTACTCTTGGTTTCGGCTCAGGTCATGATCTCAGGGTCATGAGATTGAGTCTGGTGTCGGGTTCTGTGTGGAATCTGCTTGAGATTCCCTCTTGCCCCCTGTTCGCGAGCGCTCTCTCTCTCTCAAATAAATAAATACATAAATCTTTTAAGAAAAGGCAGGAAAGCGTAGTCGCACTTTTAAATAGAGGGCTTGAGGAAGGCCTCACTGAGAAGGTAGTATTTGAGCTCAAAGAGAAGAAGGAGCCATGTGTGGGAAGAATCTCACAAGCAGAGGGAAAGCAAGTGCAAAGGCTCTGAGGCAGGAACATGGCTGGTGTGTTTGAGGAATAGTCAGGAGGCCACAGTGGCTGGAGCGGAATGAGGAGAGAAGAGCCTAGAAGATGAGGTCAGAGACGTGACTGGGGCCAGATCACTGTTGACCCTAAAGAAGTGTAAAATCTCTCACGTCACCTGGCCCTTAACCTCTTCCCTCCTTTCCTCCTCTTCACACCCCCTCTCAGTCTTTATGCCTGTGTTCCTCAGTTCCATTCCATAGAATATTTGTCACGTCATACCTAGGGCACATCAGCAGGTAAATATAGTCAACTTAAAATATTAGAAGAGGGAAAAAAGCAACCTCTTCTTGCTGAATAATAAAAGCAGCTCCACTGTCTGTGGAAGTGTGGAGCCGTGTTCCTAGAAATGCAGGTTGGCCGCTCTGCTCTCCCCAGGCAGTTCTGGGGTGGTTCCTGGGGGTCCTCACTTGAGTCACTCTCCTCCTCAGCTCCATGAGGACCTCCAGGCCCCCCTGCCTGCTACTTCTTCACACTCCACTCTACCTGGGCTACTCAGTGTGGTCCCACAGATGCCCACCTGAAATTCTTAACAGCTCACTCACCTCCCTGCCCGTCCTCCCAGGAGCGGCCCCATAGCCTGCCTTCTCCCCAGCTACCCAACCAGGAGGCTGAGGGCTGCGGGGAAAAAGAGAGCAAAGCGCACAAGCTGGTGCCACTGCATGTTTATGGTTATCACTTAGATCATCTCCCCAGAAATTGGCTCTTGATGGGCAAGTGCCTTGTGCAGAGGTGCTCACCGAGCTCTTGTCAGACGGAAGAGTGCCTGGATGGCCGGCCTAAGCGGCTTGCTTCCCAGAGTAGCCCTGGCACTAACCTACCCCAGAGCCCTGTCTGGGAAGTCATTTCACGGGGCAGCAGTCAGACATCTGTAGAAGGAAACTTAAGGCCCCCTTTCCTAGTTCTTGCTCTTCCCTTTGGTTGAAGCTTAGTGGAGACAACTGAGGTTTTTGGTTTTGGCAGAATCTTTTCCATATGTCTCCTTCTCTCCACTTCCTCCACTGGGGGTCCTAGTAAGGCTCCTTTCTCATACCTCTGGCTCAGCACCTACCATAGTATATTATGGTGGAGTTACTGTCCACATTCTAGGCTCGGACTGTGAGTTCTTTTGAGAGCTGGGCTCACCTGTGTCTAATCCCCTTCCCATTCCCGACAGAAGTCAGTAGCTATCAGGAGCCAAGTGAGGCTGTGGCTCTCAGGTATTGAATGCACTGTGCTAATTACTTCCCATGCATCACCTTGTTTAATGCCCACAACCCTGAGACGTAGGAGTCATCACACCCTTTTTACAGATGAGCGTGCCGAGGCTCAGACTGTTAGGAAATTTGCCTAAAGCTGCACAACTAGTAAGTGGCAGAGCTGAGATTTGAACCCAGGTGTGTAAAGCTGTGTCTTTGATTACCACACAGCAGGGCCTCGCCAAGGAGGATGGATGGTTGAATCTAATTCTTCCAGTTTGGAAAGTACCTGCTTGACTGGCCAGACTGGTATTGACTTCCAAGAACACTCCCTGCTTTCGAGCACAGCAGAGTGTCTTGTTGGTCACTGAGCAGAACCAAATGTTGGCAGGCTTTGGAGCCCCCTGCAGAGTCTTGTTCCAGGTCAGTGGGAAGAGGAGGTCCTGAGAATATGGCTGCATTTAGTGTCTCCCTGGATCTGCTTCAAGGTAGTGTGCAGCCCCCCTCAAACCAGAAGAAATAACCGGCCAACTGGTGGGCCAGGCATGTAGAGTGGAAGAGACTTGTAGGAGGAAAAAAACAATCTCTGATCCAAGTGACCAATCAGCCCGTTTTCAGTCTGGTGAAGGGAGAGAAGAAGGAGAAGGGGGCCCAGATATGCACATAGGGAGAGAAGAAAGGAAGGGAAGTTGCCTTTATTCGGCTTCTCCCTTGGCCCAGACGTCATGCCATGGATGAGCTCACTGTCCCTCACACAGCCTGCAAAGGCGCGTATTGGTATAGCCATTTAACAGATGAGGAGGTGTAGGATCAGACGATAAACAGCTTACTCAGGTCACACACCTGACAAATGATGGAGCTGAGGTTTAAACCCCTTTGGACCCCCTGTGCTTATGAGTGTGTGCACATGGGCATCTGCAGGCCGTGAGCGGAGGCTGAAGGGGAAATCGGGGCTCTGGACCTGTCCTGCTCAGCAGTGTGGGCCCTACCTAGTCCAGCAGGACACTGGGCTCAAACCAGCAGTGGCCTTGTATTTTTCTCCTTTCTTGTACCTTGCCATCCCTGGTTTATTTTTAGAGAGCTCTTTTTATTTCTGCTCCCACTTCTGGCTGGAGGCTGGGGTTGGGGTGCAAGGAAGGCATTGGGCATCAAAAGAGGCAGAGGCAGGCCTAGGTGGCATCTTGGTGCCCTCGGCTGGGCCCTGGGGACTGTGCTCAACTGCTTGCCTTGATGAGCTCCTCAGGTCAGCCGTAGGCCCAGGGGGTCCTGGACAGAGGGACAGTTGCGCTCCTCATTTCTTTGCCTATCAGAAGGGAATGAGCCTCTCCCCTGGAGCGGAACAGGAAGTAGCATGTGGCACTCTTTATATTTTTAGCTCACTGGCTGTTTCTGAGGCCAAGAACTTCGAGGGAATATGGGGTCCTGGTTAGGAGCCAGAATCCGTGGGTCTCCGTTCTGGCCCCACTGGTAGCTTTAGGCAAGTCACTTTATGCCTTGATGGCTTCCTTGTCTGTAACGTCGGGGAGCGAACCGTAGACCCTACCCCTCGGGGGACTTGAGGATTCAGAGAGCTCGTCCATGTCAAGGCACAGCTGTGGCACTCATTAGGTGTTGATTATTTTGTTAGCATATCTCTGGACCCTTGGCACCTCGCACCACGCGGTGGATGCCAGTAAATGTTGGTTGGACTAAACAGAACTTCAAGACTATTGGTTGTCCTGTTTCCATCAGAATGTTGGCTGTAGTCAGTGACTGCCTGCAAGACCCCACAGAGTAATTCCCATGGCAGCTGCCTGCAGTCCACAGCCCCCGGCCCTGGTTTTGCTTTTGCACCTTTCTGAGGCTCTGGCTTTGGGTTGTGAGCTCTGGAGGGGTTGGGGCATGTGTCCCATGGGTGCAGACATTACCAGGTGGTTCTGGGTGCTTGGGCCCAAGGTTCTGAAGGAGGAGCTTGCCACTGGCAAGCTGTTGTAGCCAGTAACAGTGAAGGACATCTTTGGAAACTTGTACTTGGGGGCTCAGAAGTTCATCAGATACCGCCAGTGGCCAGTATTATGGGTATTTGGGAAACAGTGTTTCTTAGGATCTGGAGCTGGCACTCGGGCACAAGCGTTTCCATGTGTGTGGTTTTTAATTTATTTTAAAATGTTTTAATTATATAAATAGTGCTTATTCATAATATACAATTAGAATACTTAAGTCGGGGTGCCTGGGTGGCTCAGTCGGTTAAGCGTCTGTCTTCGGTCCAGGTCATGATCTCCAGGTCCTGAGATCGAGCCCCACGTTGGGCTCCCTGCTCAGCGGGGAGTCTGCTTCTCCCTCTCCCTTTGCCCTTCCCCTGTTCACAAGTGCTTGCGCTCGCACGCACTCTTTCTCTCTCTATATGTATATCTCAAGTAAAGTCTGAAAAAAAAAGAAAAAAAATACTTAAGTCATGGGGCTATAATGGATAGCATGCAGTATAGTCAATAATACTGTATTACAAATTTGAAAGTTGGTAAGAAAGTAAATCTTAAACGTTCTCATTACCAGAGGAAAAAAATATTTGTAAGTTTGTATGGTAACGGATGGTGACTAGACTTATTGTGCAGATCTTTTTGCATTGGGTATAAATGTTGAATCATTATGTTGTGCACCTGAAACTAATGTATGTCAATTATACTTCAATAAGAAAAGAAAATACAGCTGAGCACTGAGAAGGAACTAAAAGTCATACATTATCATAGCATCCATAAGTGACTGCTGTAAATTTTAGTCTATGTTCTTTCAGATTTTCTGTGTGTACTTACTTGGTTTTCTTTGAAAAGTGGGATATTATTTAACAGTCAGTTCTGGGACTTGCCTTTCCCATTTTTCAGGTGGTTTCTTCTGTCTGCTCTCTAACCTTCCCTGCCCTTTGTGATTGAGCAAAGAAAGGCATCTTGCCCAAAGGGAGGCATCTGGGAAGGACTGAATGACTGTTCATTGCTGTGATGGTTTAAAGGGCAGAGGGAAAAAGGTGCCTATTTGTCCCCATCCGTATTTCTCCCTACCCCCCTCCCTGTCTGCTCTCCCTCCCCACCCGTCTGCCTTTTTTTCTCCTTCCATACAAAACCCAGAAAGGATACCGCCTCCAGTCTGAAGGTTTCTTTTCATGGCTTTTAGGGAGAACCCTCTCATGATTTCAGAAAAAAAGGTACACAGAGAGGAGATGGGAAGGACCGTGCCTCAGCTTGGGGGGAGGGGGGTGCTTGGGAAGAATAATAGAGAGGAGGGCCTGGGTCCCTGGTTCTGGAGAAGGAATTGGATGATAGGTTGGGGGATCAGGGCAGCTGCGGATGGCAGTGGGGACTCCTCGCTGACAGGGCAAACAGGATAACCAGGCAGAAGCGTAGAGAATAAGGAGCCCAGATATGGGTCGGAAACAGGGAGAAGGAAATATGTCTCAGTGGGACATGCTCCTCCACCGAGGCCCTGCTCTTCCCATGAACTTGCATCTGGTCTACTTTCCCCACCTGGCAGGGTCCAGGCCAAGTGGTCTGACAGGTCTGGTAGACCCGGCCCTGCTGACACCGTGTGTTAGCTGCTCCGTGGTACCTCACTGGGCGGTAGGCAGGGGTCTGAGCATACTAGTCGGGCATAGGGAAGATGTTCCCAGCATCCTCAGCAGCTCAGATTCCATTCTAGAAAAACAGCCCAGAGTCAGGGAGAAAACTAAAGATGGGGTGTTCTGGGAGGAATAAGCTATGCCTCCCCTTTATTTCTCACAGAGTAAAATGGGGTCCCTGGCAGTAGGTGAGGAAAAGGCCTATCTGAGCCCTGAGGGTGAGTGAGACTTGGCATCTCAGGTTTTTTCTGGACCACTCTGGTCTGCACACAGGCTGGTGTTGCGTGGTGGGGCCAGGAATTCGTGATTACGAACAGGATGATTTCCATAAGCTGTGTGTTGCTGTGGGCCTGACTGGGTCATACTTGTTTTCCTGTGGATCCCAGTCCTGGTGCGACCTGGCAGATACTGTCTGGACCACAGAGCAGGGTAGCTTCCTGTCCGTCCCCTCAAGCCTGCACTGCTCCTCTCCCTTCCTCCATTCCTGAGCTATAATTAAGTTCCTGCGTGAAACCAAATCCCTCAGCTGACACACGCTTGTAACTGCGGTCCCCGTCATTGGGCAGCTCGTCTGGGGTGACTCCTGGGGCTGGTGTCTCAGCCTCCAGACGGTCCTGCGTAGGTCTATGTAGGAGGTGGAGACCCGCCAGGAAAGGGGTGGGTCTGGTGAGGCGGGGGCAGGCCTTGCCCAAGAGTCAGAAAGCGGGAAGTCATGGGGGCGATGCGGGGCTGGTGAGCAACCAGAGAGTGCCGGGGGACACAGGGGGTGGAGGGGACAGACAGGCTGCCTTGCAGGGCGAGAGGGCATGGACAGAGACAAGCTTTCGAATCACTGAGCCACGAGGCAGATTGTGAGCAGTTTATGTTACGTTCTTTTTTTTTTTTAAGATTTTATTTTTTTATTTGAGAGAGAGAGAAGGAGCAGAGGGAGAAGCAGACTCCCCTGCTGAGCAGGGAACCCAACTCCGGACTCGATCCTAGGACTCCAGGATCATGACCCGAGCCAAAGGCAGATAGCTAACGGACTGCACCACCCAGGCGCCCGGTTTATGTTACATTCTGTATCTTTCTCCAGCATTTTAAAAATTGAGATCTACTTCACATAACATAAAATACGCTACTTTAAAGTGTGCACCTCAGTGGTTTTTGGTATACTTACTATGGTGTATCACCGCTACTTCCAGAACATTCCCGTCACCACAAAACAAACCCTGTACCTATTAATAGTTAGTCCCAGTACCACTCTCCCCTCAGCCACTAACCTGTCCTTCTCCATGGATTTCCCTATTTCAGACATTTTGTATAAATGGAATCATACAATGTGTGGCCTTTTGTGTCTGTCTTCTTTCACTCAGTGTAACGTTGTCAAGGTTCATCTGTGTACTTGCTGTCTAAGTAGCACGTAATGGTACTTCATTCCTCTTTATTTCTACTTGATGGGAAATACTGCGTTTTGCTTATCCATTCAACAGTTGGGTTGTGTCCAGTTTTTTGGCTGCTACGAACATTCATTTATAGGCTTTTGTGTGGACATGTGCTTTCAGTTCTTTTGGGAGTATACCTAGGGATGGGATTGCCAGGTCATGTGCTAATAACTCTGTGTTTGACATTTTGAGGAACTACCAAAGTGGCTGCACAGTGCCCTCACTCATTTATTTGTTTATTAGGTTGATTAGCTATTTATTTTTCATTATAAAATATACATAACATAAAATTTATTATTTTAACCATTTTTTAAACGTACAGTTCAGTGGCATTTAGTATATTCACACTGTTGTACAACCATCACCACCATCCATCTCCAGAACTTTTTTTCATCTTGCAAAAATGAAACTTTGTAAATAATGCCCCACCCCACCCCTTGCCCCCAGCCCCTGGCAACCACTGTTCTACTTTCTGTCTCTAGGCATTCGACTAGGCTCAGTAGGTCAGGAGTGGAATCATCCAGTAGTTTTGCTTTTGTGACTCTGGCTTACCTCACTCAACATCCTGTCTTCAGGGTTCGTCCATGTTGTTATGTTAATGTCCTTACCTTTTAAGGCTGAATAATATTCCATTGTATGTATATACAGGCTTACCTTGTTTTACTGCACTTCACTTTATTGTGCTTTGGAGATACTGCTTTTTTTTTTTTTTTAAATGAAGTGAAGGTTTGTGGCAAACCTGCGTGGAGCAAGTCTCCTGGCACCATTTTTTCAACAGCATTTGCTCATTTCACGTCTTTGTGTCACATTTTGGTAATAACTGCAATATTTTAAACTTTTTCATTTTTATTATATTTGTTGTTGTGATCTGTGTGATCAGTGATGACGAGTCCTTGAAAGCTCAGATGATGGTTAGCATTTTTTAGCAATAAAGTGATTTGTAATTAAGGTATGTCCATTTTTAAGACATAGTGCTCTTGCACACTTAATAGACTACAGCGTAGTGTGGGCATTCCTTCTTTGCCCTGGGAAACAAAAAAACACTGGACTCGCTTTATTGTGATGTGCGCTTGATTGCGGTGGTCTGGAGCTGAACCTGCAGTAAGTGTAAGGTATGCCCCTAGCACATTTCGTTGATCCATTCCTCCGTTGACGATCCGTTCATCTGTAGCTTTCACCTTTTGGCTGTGTGAATGTGCTACTATAAATATGGATGTAAAAATATCTGTTCATGGCCCTGCTTTCAGTGTTTTGGGGTGTATATACCCAGAAGTAGAATTGCTGGATCACGTGCTAATTTTATTTTTAATTTTTTAAGGAACCACCGTACTGTTTTCTGTAGTGGCTACACTGTTTGACATTCCCAACAGCAGTGTACAAGAGTTCCCATGCCCTCACTTGTGATTGATAGCTTGATTGAGTATAGAATCCTTAGAATTTTGAGGTCACTGCTCCATGTTTCAGTATGAATAATGAAGTTAATTGGATTCTGGGTACTTCGTAAGTAAGTAATCTGGTTTTTTTTCGCTCTGAAAGATGTAAGGATTTTCTTTATTCTTGGAATTTAGGCATATCAACAGGATATAGCTAGGTATTTGTCTTCTTTCCTTAATTCTTGCAGGGCCCTAATGGCTGAAGAGTCCTTGGGACATTTTCTACTATTTGTTTCCTTCAATGTCTCTTTCCTCTACTTCTAGGACTCTTAATAGACTTCGGACTTTTGGACTTCTTGGTTCACTGCTAGTGTGTGGAAATATGATTGATTTTTAAAAAATGATTATTGACGTGCAATATTGTATTGAGTTTCAGGTGTACAACAAAGTGATTCAATATATACAGTACAAAATAGTCACCACAGTAAGTCTAGTTACCATCTGTCCCCAAACAAATATTGTTACAGTATTATTGACTATATTCCCTATGCTGTACATTATATCCTCGTGTCTTGTTTATTTTATAACTGGAAGTTTGTACTTCTTAATCTCCGTCACCTATTTCATCCACTCCCCCCCCACCCACTCTGTCAACCATCAGTTTGTCCTCTGTATCTATGAATTTACCCTTCCGGTTTTGTTTGATTGTTTGCTTTTTAGATTCTACATATAGGTGAAATTGTATGGTATCTGTCTTCCTCTGTCTGACTTAGTTCTTAGCACACTACCCTCTAGGTCCATTCACATCACACATGGCAAGATTCCATTCTTTTTTATGGCTGAATGATATTCCATTGTGTAGAATATTAGTGGACATTTAAGTTGTTTCCATATCTGGGCTATTGTAAATAATGCTGCAATGAACATAGGGGTACATATGTCTTTTCAAGTTAGTGTTTTTATTTTATTTATTTGAGAGAGCAAGCATGCGAGAGCACAAGCAGGGGGAAGGGCAGAGGGAGAGGAAGAAGCAGACTCCCCACTGAGCAGGGAGCCCAATGTGGGGCTCTATCCCAGGACCCTGAGATCATGACCTGAGCTGAAGGCAGACGCTTAACTGACTGAGCCACCCAGGTGCCCCATTTTTTTTTTTTTTAAGTAGGCTCTACACTGGGTGTGGAGCCCAACGCAGAGCTTGAACTCAACCCTGAGATCAAGACCTGAGCTGAGATCAAGAGTTGGACACTTAATTTAATGTCCCAGTGTTTTCATTTTCTTCAGATAAATACCTAGAGGTGGAATTGCTGGATCATATAGTAGTTTTAATTTCTTGAGGAACCTCCATACTGGTTTTCATGGTGACTGCAACAATATACATTTCTACCAAAAGTGTGCTAGAGTTCACTTTTTTCCATACTCTCGCCAACACTTATTTCTTGTTTTTTTGATAATAGCCATTCTAACTATTACAAATGTAAGGCAGTATCTCATTGTGGTTTTGATTTGCATTTCCCTGATGGTTAATGATGTTGAGTGTCTTTTCATGTGCCCGTTGGCCATTTGTGTATCTTTTTTTGGAAAAATGTCTATTCAGTTCCGGTGCTCAGTTTTTAATCAGATTGGTTTTTGTTTGTTTGTTTTTGCTGTTGAGTTGTAGGAGTTCTTTAAACTCATACAAACTTTGGATGTTAACCCCTTATCAGATGTATCATTCTCAAATATCTTCTCCCATTCAGTATGTTGCCTTTTGTTTTATTGATTGTTTCCTTTGCTATGCAAAAGCTTTTTAGTTTGATGTAATCCCATTTATTTATTTTTGCTTTTATTGTCCTTGCCCAAGGAGACAGATCCAAAAAAAAAAAAAATATTATTGAGACCAATGTCAAAGAGCTTATATAGCCTATGTTTTCTTCTAGGAGTTTTATGGTTTTACATCTTACATTTGAGTCTTTAATCTGTTTTGACTTTATTTTTGTATGTAGTGTAAGAAAGTAGTCCAGTTTCATTCTTTTGCATGTAGCTGTCTAGTTTTCCCATCACCATTTATTGAAGAGATTTGCCTATTATATATTCTTGACTTCTTTGTGTAAATTAATTGGCCATATAAGTATGGGTTTATTTCTGGACTCTCTCTTCTGTTCCATTCACCTCTGTGTCTGTTTCTGTGCCAATACCATACTGTTTTGATTACCGTAGCTTTGTAGTGTAGTTTGAAATCTGGGAGCATGATACCTCCAGCTTTGTTCTTCTTTTTCAAGATTGTTTTCACTATTCAGGGTCTTTTGTGGTATCATTAACATTCTAGGATTATTTGTTTTAGTTCTGTGAAAAATGCCATCGATATTTTGATAGGAATTGCATTGAATCTGTAGAGTGTTTGGGGTAGTATGGACATTTTAACAATAGTAATTCTTCCAATCCATGAGCAGGGGATATTTTTCCATTTATTTGTGTTGTCTTCAGTTCTTTTCAGCAGTGTCTTATAGTTTTTACAGTATAGGTGTTTCACTTCCTTGGCTAAATTTATTCCTGGCTATTTTATTCTTTTTGATGCAATTGTAAATTTTTTAAATTTCTCTTTCTGATAGTTCATTATAGTATATAGAAATGCAACAGATTTCTGCATATTGATTTTGTATCCAGCAACTTTACTGAACTCATTTATTAGTTTCATGGTGTAAGTTTTAGGGTTTTCTATGATAGTATCATGTCATCTACAAAGAGTGACAGTTTTACTTGTTCTTTTCCAATTTGGGTGCCTTTTATTTCTTTTTCTTGCCTAATTCTTGTGGCTAGGACTTCCAATACTATGTTGAATAAAAGTGGCAAGAGTGGGCATCCTTGTCTTGTTTCTGATCTTAGAGAAAAAATTTTCAGCTTTTCATCACTGAGTATGATGTTAGCTGTGGGCTTGTCATATATGGCCTTTATTATGTTGAGACATGTTCCCTCTATACCTGCTTGGTTAAGTTTTTATCATAAACAGATGTTAAATTTTGTTAAATGCTTTTTCTGCATCTATTGAGATGATTATATGATTTTACTCTTCATTTTGTTAATGTAGTGTATTATGTTGATTGATTTGTGGATATTGAACCATCCTTGTTGCATCCCTGGAATAAATCCTACTTGATCATGGTATCTGATCCTTTTAATGTATTGTTGAATTCAGTTTGCTAATATTTTGTTGAGGATTTTATGATTAATTTTATATATCAATCTTGTATCATTTAACCTTGCTGAATTTGTTTATTAGTTCTAATAGCTTTTTAGTGGATTTCTTAGGATTTTCTAAGATCATGTCATGTAAGATCATGTTATCTGGTAATGTAGTTTTACTATTTCCTTTCCAACCCAGATAACTTTTATTTTTTTTTTCTCTTTCCTAATTACCTTGGCTAGAATCTTCAGTACAGTATTGAACAGACCTGGTGAGAATGGACGTCCTTATCTTATTCCTGATCTCAGGGGGAAAGCTGTCAGTCTTTGGAGCTGTTTATTTTTGAATAGGTAATTATTGACATGCTACAAAATTCAGAAGGTATTCCCTCTTTCCCTCCCCTGTCTCTCAGCTGCCCAGTACCACCTCATGGAGGCAGCCCTCTTGGTCACTTTCATTTATGAGCATGTACCTATATATTTTCTATTATTACGTTATTACCTTTCAGGCAGATGGCTGTCCGCTGCGATCACTAGTCTGCCCCTTGCTTCACGTATAGTATGTTGTCCCTCCTGGCATACCAAT
Source organism: Phoca vitulina (assembly GCF_004348235.1). Taxonomy (NCBI): domain Eukaryota; kingdom Metazoa; phylum Chordata; class Mammalia; order Carnivora; family Phocidae; genus Phoca; species Phoca vitulina. The sequence goes on along the minus strand of NW_022589714.1, from coordinate 47,114,125 downwards.
ACACTGTGGAGCTTCCTCATTCTTTTTAACTGCTCCCTCATTTGTTTACGGGTGTGCCATTCTCTATTTATTCATGGATGTACAGGTGATTTCCAGTCTTTTGTTGTAGTGAATAACCTTGCCATTATTTTGCACCCAGTGTCATTTTGCACCCAGATGAACAGATTGACAATGATACTGCGTGACAGATGCAGAGATGGAGATGTGTGTGGGAAGCGTGTGGGCGGAGAGGGAAAGGCTCCTGGAGGAAGCTGGTTGATGCCTCGGGGTGAGCACTGGCCTGGGAGGTGGGCCTTGCAGGCGGGAAAGGATCGCAGTAGGCTGGATGTGGGAAGGGCAAGTGTGAGTAAAGGAGCAACAGCTTAGATGTGTTCGGGCAAATCAAGAGTATCAGTTATCTATTGCCTCATAACAAATGACCCCAAAACTTAGTGGCTTAAAACGACATTTGTGATCTTGCAGTTTTTGTGGGTCAGGAGGAAGGTATTATTGTGAGCCATTTTAGAAGGCTGCCCCCAGCAGCAAGTCGTAGTGAGGATGGGATTGGCTGGGGCAGGCCAGCATGACAGTGGGCAGCCATTATTGTAGCTAATCCGACACGCTTGGCTGAGAAGCTGAGATTGATGTGAGAACAGTGGGAGCCAGCAGAAGGCCCTTGAGTAGGAGAATCATGTGGTAGCTGTCATCTTGGACAATTAATGTGCTAGCATTATACTAGAGGAGTCAAAATGGAGAGAGAGACACAGCAAGAGAATTAGCTGAGGAGATATCTGTATTAACTTAGGTGAAAACAGTTGCTTCGTATTGAGCACCTTCTCTGTACTATGTACTTAACCTCTAGGTTTTCTTATCTTTGAAAGGACTACAAATTTAGTTTGCAGCTGAGGAGACTAAGCCTTAAAGAGATAAGAAGCTTGTGTATGGTCCACAGCTAGTAAGTTGCAGAACAGCACTCAGGTCTGCCTGGCCTTGAAGACTGTCTTTTGGGGGCCATGGGGTTGGAAAGGTGGGGGTGACTGGAGAGGTGAGGTCTTGGCCGTTCCTGGATGCTGAAAAGAGACAGAGGAGCCTGAGAGGTTGACTTTTTGAACCCAGGTGACTAGGACAAAGAAGACACTGTAGCAGGAAGAAGAGAGGCCAGAGGGGACACTGGTGTGGTGGGAGAAGGTGAGTCATCCTTGGAACATTGGGCACTTGTTGGCAGGGTCCCTCCCAGTTGTAGGGGAATTGTAAATAGTTCCTGTACTTTGTATATGAAGGGGTACCCTTGGCCAAAAAGGGTTCCAAAAGTGGGAGCTTGTTGGTGAAAGGGTACTTACTGTGGGGTTGTTTGTTTGAACACTAGGTTGACACATTCTCTCAGCAGCCTGTACACTCTGTGGTGGGGCCTCTGCCAAAGTCTGCTGGTCAGAGCAGTCACTGGCCAGCCCAGATTCAGGAGCGGAACTAGACTCCACATCTTGATGGGAGGAGTAGCAAAGGGATGGTAGCCATCTTTAATCCACAGGTAGCCAGTAATGGAAAGCGGGGATTTGAACCCACAGCTGTGTGACTCAGACCCAGAGCTCTTTCTGCCACACCTCACCGTGTCCCTTTCTGCTTCTGATTCCTTGGGGGCTGCAAAGCTTGCTGGCTCATGTTTGTGTTGTTAGAGGGCAATGATTCTTTTAGTCTCCCAGAGTAGAAGTTGTACTGGTTACCCTCTTTTCCCAGGTGAACATCCAAGATCACTGGGCCTGAGAGAACCTTCTAAAACAGGCTTTTTCATAGGGATTCACTAGCTGCCTCCCCAGGCTCTAGCACTCATTGCTAGACATGCATGGAATTTCCCCATGGAGTTTCCCTTTCTGCACTTAGTACCCTTTTGATCCCCAGCGCTGGCCGAGTGGGATCCTTGTGGCTTTGCAGCCAGATGTGCAGGCTGGCCTGGTCACTGGATGTCTCAGACAGTATCTAGTCCCATGATTCCCAGACGTGGCTCAGCTGGTAGATGCGTCAGGGAATTTTGGAAAAAAATGTAGATTCCTGGGCCTTGCTTCAGGCCTCTTGAATTAGGATTTCCAGGAATGATGTCCAGAAATCTGCATTTAAAACTCCCCATTGACTTGAGGTGGCAAGCCTGATTGGGGGGACCACTGACTTCTCAGAAAGGTGCCTCTGAGGTCATTGATCAGAGGAGTCAGTGGGACGTGACAGCGATTGTCCTGAGGGCCTCACACTTCACAACCAGGAAATGACCCCTTTAACACGTCCAGGAGATTTTTGACCGCATCTGCTCAAATCTTTGATATTCTTCTGCATTCTTTGATAGTATCTGAGCTTTATGGTGACAACTGGTTTTCTTTCTTTTTTGGGGGAGGGGGCGGGTGGAGAGGGGCAGAGGGAGAGAGAAAGGGAGAGAAACAGACTCCACGCCCAGCACAGAGCCTGACATGGGACTCTATCCCATGACCCCGAGATCATGACCTGAGCCAAATCAAGGTCTGACGCTTAACCAGCTGAGCCACCCAGGCGCCCCACTGGTTTTCTTTTAAAGCATTTGTAGAGGGGAGTAAGCTCTGCCTGCGGTTGGCAGACCCTTCTTAACTGGGACCTATTTGGTCTGATTTATCTGAAATACAAAATTTGTTTGCTTAGCCCTCTGGTTATCTTTGGTGCAAAGACTGTGACAACCGCAGATATATCCACACTTGATCTTAGCCAAAAGGCCGAGAAGCGATACCCAAGGTAAGACAATAGGCAGACCTTTCTAGTTCTGTGTCTTGGATCTACTTAAGGTCCTCTTACAGCTTTTAAAACCCTGGCTGATTGATCAGTTAAACAGTTAACGTCTACATTTTAAAATATTTGGAAAATACAGAGAAGTATAAAGAAGAAAATAAAAGCTACCTTAGAATCTTCCTCCCAGAGAATTACCATGGTTAATATTTTCATGAATATTCATTCTTTCATGCCTTCTCTCTCTCTCTCTCTCACACACACACACCTCCCTACACCCTCTTTTTGAAAACCACACCGAAGTCATATTGTGATACTATTATTTAGCAGATTCAGATACCATAAAGTTCACCATCAAATGTACAATTTGATGGTTTTGAGTATATTTGCAGAGTTGTGTAACCATTGCTATAATTTAATTTTAGAACCTTCTCATCATCCCAGAAGGCAGTCTTGTATCCATTAGCATTCACTCCCCATTATTTCCTCCCCTGCCCCCAGCCCAAGGCAACCACTCATCTACTTTTTGTTTCCACAGATTTGCCTTCTCTGGACATTTCATAGAAATGGGGTTATACAATATGTGCTTTTGCAATTGTCTTCTTTCACCAAACATAATTGTGATACTTTAAACATTTATATCACTAACAATTTGAATATAGTTTTCAAGGATGCATTTTTATTTTATTTTATTTTTAAGATTTTATTTATTTATTTGAGATTCAAGAGAGAGAGAGAGAGCGCACATGGGGGGGAATGCGGGAAAGAGGGAGAAGCGGACTTCCCGATGAGCAGGGAGCCCAGGGGGTGGGGGTGGGGGCCTCGATCGCAGGACTCTGGGATCATGACCTGAGCTGAAGGGCAGCTGCTTAACCTACTGAAGCCACCCAGGCGCCCCAAGAATGCATTTTTAACAAAGCAGAGCAGTATTCCATCTTATGAGTGTATCTGAGCTTATTTATTTAACCAGTCCTGCTGATGGTTATTTATCATCTTTTGCTATTATATCTAATGCTTCCTGTACTCAGAAATCATCTTGTTTGTTAATTCATTGCTTAACTGTCGGGGCGCCTGGGTGGCTCGGTTGGTTGAATGTCAGACTCTCGGTTTCTGCTTGGGTCATGATCTTGGGGTCATGGGATTGAGGCCCCCCATTGAGGGGGCTTGAAATTCTTTCCCCCTCCCCCTCTCCCCACTCTGCTCCTCCCCTCACTTGCGCACTTGCATGTGCGTTCTCTCTCTAAAATAAAAAAATAAATAACATCTTAAAAAAAAAAAAAAAACCTTATTTCTGAACTGTCTGAATTCCTGACTGGAACAGAAGCCCTTTGAGGACAGTCACTTGGTCTCTCTTGGTAACATTGTCTCCCTACTCCCCAGCATCGTTCCTGGCAACTTGGTAGGTATTCGGTTTTAAGAGTGTCTGTGTGTTTATATAATTTTGAATGAACCAAAATGTTAAGGCCATTGGTAAACTTCACCAAACTGCCAAATTCCAGAGAGTTATACTAATTTACCCTCTCTCTGCAGTCTACAAGAGTGCTTGACTTTATAAAGTTAATTTATAAAAGAAGCCCTGTGATCTTTTGTAATACAGCACTCTCTGACCTGTGAGCCAGTTAGCTTAGGAGTCCGAGCTCACGTGCCCCCTTCTGTGGGCCACAGAAGTCCTGCCTATTGGGTAAGATGGTGACTCTGACCTCCTGGGTCCTCATCATGGCCCTGTGGTACTGCACCGTTCCCTATTGCCCTTAGAGAGGCTGCGAGGCATTTTCCGGCCACTTGCCCTGTCACGTGTGGACGTGTTGGGGAGTGAGTAGAGTTGGGTTGGTCAAGTATGTATAGGACGTTGGTTCCGGCTGCTGATTGAAATGCCTTTTGAAGTCATCAGGAGAGATGTCACTCTGGAAGTTGTGTGTCTTCAAAAATAGAACTGAAGAAATGCTTCCAGGAAGTGTGACACAGCCCAGTCAGCCCAGTCTGCCCCTCTGAAGGTGGTGGGCACCCACCTGGCTGGTAAACACTGCCTGAGTCACCTACTGGCCGCAGTCCCTGCCCCTGTCTGCATAGTTCCTGTCTGGGAAAGCAAGCTACCCGCCCGTGCTGAGGAGCCGCCCCCAGGAGCTGCCAGGGGTGCAGGCAGGTCTCCCTAGGTCGGGGCGGCAGTCCTTGTCTCCACAGATGAGCGGTGGCGTCTGCGTGTCCTCTAGGGCAGCATATGGAGCATATGCAGGATTTGAAGGAAGAGCCGCATGGCCGGGGTAGTGCTTGTGTCCTTGTGTGGGGTCAGTTAGAGCCCTAGCCATTCACCTTCTCCCACAGCAGCTCGCTGCTTCTCCTATTCACCTCCCGTGGCTTTCGGATCACATTCCACATAGAGTTTCCGCCAAGCCTTCGCCCACTCCCCCGCGTCTCTCTCCTGGGATGCTGCCTCTTGGAACCACGGACATCACAAGCGCTACAGAGGCCGTCACTTCTTTTCTTTGCGTCTCCGAAATCGCTCCTACTTGGTCTCTCACACAGTTGTTCACTGTTTGATTCTTACTTCAGCCCGCTCTATGCCCACTGCCGTATTAGGCTGCAGAAATATGCAGCAGAAAGAGATCAGCCCTGCCCTCTCCAAGGCCAGCGTCTCGCTCCTTGCCTTGGCCTCGGTTTCCTTCCTCTCTGTGTCTTTGCTGCCCTGCTTCCTATTCCTCTTTCCTCCGTCTGCACGTGAATGTGCTGCGTGCTCTGTCCTTTCTCTGCTCCTCTCACCCTCTTGGCCCTTCCTGGTTAGGACCTTCTTCCCTTATAGGGAAAAATACTGAACTTCTTCCTTTTTTTTTTTTAAGATTTTATTTATTTATTTATTTGAGAGAGCGTGTGCACAAGTAGGGGACTGGGCAGAGGGAGAGGGAGAAGCAGGTTCCCCGAGGAGCAGGGAGCCCGATGCGGGGCTCCATCCCAGGACCCTGAGATCATGATCATGACCTGAGCCAAAAGCAGCTGCTTAACTGACTGAGCCACCCAGGCACCCCAAAATACTGAACTTCTTGCCACAAATCCTTTTCTGCTGAATGCCAGACCTACATGTCCACCTGGCTACTGGAGTGCTCAGTTTTCAGGGCAGAACGGCCCTGTCTCTGCCCTTCCCACGTCTCCATTTCTATTCATAACATGCCATTCTGTCAGTTCCTGGGAGTCGCATGACAGCTTGAACCCTTCTCTCCTCTCCCATCCTCAGGTGTCCCTCCCATTCTCTCCATGTTTATCCCCACTCTTCTGATTTCACCTCTAATGGGTTGGATAGTGGCTGCCCAAGTGATATGTCCACGTCCTGATCCCTAGAACCTGTGAGTGTGACCTTCGGAAAAAGGCTCTTTGTGGGGTTCTTGCCTGCGCTGCGGCTAGGGACAAACCTGCGCTCGCTGACCTCGGCCTGAAATAGGGACAGTGTTCCCAGTCTACAGTGATTCCGTGTTCATTATTTCATTCAGTCTTCTCGAGTCCAAAGGCAGGGTCCTCTGCCTTCCTCTTCGCCCTCACTCTTGGGTCTGGAGATGTTCAAGGCTTGTATGTACAGCAGCTACGAGTGCGGTCCTTGGAGGTAGGTCTGGGTTTGAATCCTGGTTCTCTCACTCATTAGCTGAGGGCCTCTGACAGATTATGTATCCCCTTTGAGCTTTAGTTTCCTCTTCTGGAAAATGGGGCTGATGGATTGTTGTGTGGATTAGGTTATGTAGTAGTGTGCCTGACACTGTCTGCTTTATACTTGGAGCGATTCACTCCGCCTCTGCAGCGAGCGCTCAAGCTGGGACAAGCCCAGGAGCTCTGCCTCAAATCCAGCCCCTCCCTCTGTCGTCCTGCAGCAGCTTTCTCATCTGTGCTTGGTGCCAGCCGTGGCAGGGGTCTATGATGACATGATCCTCTAGGAGCGTAAGCAGAGCATGTATATATACGGGAGGTGGTATGACAAAGCAATTAAAAATGTGGGCTCTGGAGGAGTGCCTGGGTGGTTCAGTCGGTTGAGCTTCCGACTTTTGGTTTTGGCTTCGGTCATGTTGGGCTCTGCGCAGAGTCTGCTCGAGGTTCTCTCTCCCTCTCCTTCCCTCTGCCCCCTCCTTGCTCACACTCTTACTCTCTCTCTAAAATAAATACGTAAAATCTTTTTTTTTTAAGATTTTATTTTTTATTTGAAAGAGAGAGAGAACACGAGCAGGGGGGAGCAGCAGAGGGAGAAGGAGAAGCAGACTCCCCGCTAAGCAGGGAGTCTGATGCGGGACTTGAGCCCAGGACCCTGGGATCATGACCTGAGCTGAAGGCAGACGCTTAACCATCTGAGCCACCCAGGCACCCCAATAAATAAAATCTTAATAAAAAAAAGAATGTGGGCTCTGGATATCGACCTGCGTTCAAATTCAGGCTCTGTGACCGTACCTCAGTGACCTTGGGAAAGTTTTCTTTGCCTTTCTAACCCTCAGTTTCCTCACCTGTGAACTGAGAATAACAGTGGTACACACCTTAGGAGGTAATTGAGAGGATTAAATGAAAGAATGCTCATAAAACATTCAGCGCGTGCCTGCCTCTTTGTAAGTACTAATAAATATCGTTAGAATGACCAGCTTCCACCGTGGGGAGCAGTAAGTGCGTTGAGGCCCTGAGCCCCTGGGAGGCACAACTGCAGGAATGCTGGTGCCCCTGGAATTATGTAACAAGGGGACATGGAGAAAGAACATTTCCAATGTTGCCTCTTCCCGGGAACTCATGATTCTTCCTCTGAACTGCGCAGGGGAGCTTGTCCTTCTTAAACCCAGAGCTCTTGGTATTTCTGTTATGGGGGTTGTTACAGTCTTTCTTGTGTCATGGTTATCCTTTCTACCACCACACATTCCCTGGGAGCAGGATCAGGCATTGGGTAACTATTTGATTACTGGAGTTGAACCTTGGGATTCAGCAGTGGGAGTAGTCAACCCACTGCTATCAAACCATAGGGACCCTCTGGCTCCTGACCCCCACTTCTAGCGAGTCTTTTTCTCATGGCCGCGAGATACAGGGTTCCTTTTTCCAAAGAGCTTTCCACTCTGTACATGGGACCCGAAGTGGCTCCAGAAGCCCTGGGCCGTGGAGTCTATCACTGCCTCTCTCACCATCCAACAGGGGCATTGTTTGGATGGGCCAGGCATCAAAAGGAGACACAGGTTTACTGCCAAGGTCATTATAAGTCTTGGTACTGGCACTTGGGTTTGGTTGTTTTTGGATTTTTTTTTTTTTTAAGAAAGAAACAAGAATTATTTACATTCCTTTTTTTTTTTTTTTTTTTTTTTTTGAGAGAGAGAGAGGGAGGGAGGAGGGGCAGAGGGAGAGGGAGAGAAGCAGACTCCACACCAAGTGTGGAGCCCAGTGTGGGGCTCAGTCTCACAACCCTAAGATCATGACTTCAGCCAAAATCAAGAATCAGATGCTTACCTGACTGAGCCACACAGGTGCCCCCAGGAATTATGTACATTCTTAATACTGAGTGTTAAGAATCTTCTCTGGAAAACTGCAGAATAACCCACTGAACTTGTGACTATCTGTAACTGCTCATAGGACATTGTCACCTGGGGGTCTCTAGAGTTCCTGAAACTCAATATGCCCCAAAATGACCCCTATGTTTTTTGCCAGACCTCCTCTTCCTGCAGTCCCTGCCTTATTAGGACGTCCCCACTTCCTCGATCACCCTCCATTTTTTCCCTCTCCCCAAGGCCTCTTTTATTCAGTTACCAAGTCTTGGTAATTTTTCCTTCTAAATATTTCTTCTGCTTTTTTCCTTAAAGTCGGATGACACTAGTGCTATCTCAGCTTGGGGTTGTTATTTGCATTGAGTTTCAACCTTCTGTGTCCTCGTGTTCCAGGAGTTTTCTTTCATAAATAGAATGTGGCTGCATTTAAAATTTTAAATCAAATCTGGAAATCTGTCTTAAGTCAGTATAATTATTTACATTTTTGGTATTTGACTTAAATATATCATGTTTTTGCATACTTTCCATATACCTTCCTTTTTTGCCTATTTTTCTCCTTTCCTGCCTTCTGTTAGATTGCTTGAGTTTTCTTTATTCCCATTACTGGTTTGAAAATTATACATCTTGGGGCATCTGGCTGGTTGGAGGAGCACACAGCTCTTGAAGTCCAGGATACTTAACATCTTACATTTATTTATTTATTTATTTATTTATTTATTTATTAAGATTTTATTTATTTGAGAGAGAGAAAGAAAATGAGCAGGGCGATGGGCAGAGGGAGAGGGAGAAGTAGACTCCCCAGTGAACAGGGAGCCGGACTCAGGGCTTGATCCCAGGACCCTGAGATAATGACCTAAGCCAAAGGTAGACACTTAACCGACTGAGCCACCAGGCGCCCCGTAACATCTTACATTTAATTCTTTTTTAAATTCTGGGAAATTCTCAGGGGCACCTGGCTGGCTCAGTTAGTAGAACATGTGACTCTTGATCTTGGGGTCATGAATTCAAGCCCCACATTAGGTGTGGAGCCTACTTAAAATTTAAAAAATAAGTGAAAATAAAATTCTGGGAAATTGTCAGTCATTTATCTCTTCAGTTCTCTCCCATTTTCTCTACTCTGGCCGTCTGGAATTCCTCTTAGGTATATGTTGACCATTCTACCATCCAAGTCTCTGTATCTGTTTTTTCTCTGCTGCTTTATCTCTTTAATGATCTTAAATGTTCTCATTTCTTAGTCTCAGATTGTTTTATTATTTCTGATTATGGGGATGATACTACTCTTTTTTGGTCTCTCCCTCTTGGTGTTTTATTTCCTTGTGTGGTTTGTAACTTTGGTTTGTGAGCTCATCTTCACGAAGGACTCTGCTTTATGGGTAAGTGTTGTGTCTTGGGTTGTGAAAGTATCCCTAAGAGCAGTTTGCTTCTGGTGGGGCCATTGGTGTTTTAGTGGTACTGGCTCAGTTTTTTTGTTTGTTTTAGTTTTTTTTTTTAAGATTTTATTTATTTATTTGACAGAGAGAGCACACAAGCAGGGGGAGCAGCAGACAGAGGGAGAAGCAGGGTCCCCGATGAGCAGGGACTCAGTCCCAGGACCCTGAGATCATGACCTGAGCCAAAGGCAGATGCTTAACCTGCTGAGCCACCCAGGCATCCTCTGGCTCAGTTTTTATGTTCATTTCTCAGTTTGGTGCCTCTTCACCACTCTATTAGTGTCAAATCAGATTCATATCTATGCGTGGGGCTAGCTTAGTAGTTTAGCTTCTTGTAGGAGACTTATCCTCCAGTAAGTAGAGCCTTGGAGAAATTGCCAGCTGCTTGTTGCTTTCTTAAACTGGGCAGCCCTTTGAGGCTCTCGTCTTGGTATCGGGGCTCCCAGCCACAGCCAGCCACAGCCAGCCACTTCAGATGTGGTTCAGAAGTCCATGGGTCATTTTGGTGTCAGTTCCACTAACTGTTCGTGTTTCCATTTTTCTTGTTATTTCTGGCACATGGAGTATTTCTCTTTCTTTCAAATTTGGCTGTATGTTGAAGGATATCTGTTGTTTTATCTGGTATTTCTGTGTGATTGTAGTGGGAAGGGGAAGGTCTTTCATAATAATTCAGTCTACTGGATTGCTGAAAGATCAAGTCACCGGTCTTAGTGTATGAAGCCCTTCATGATCCAGCCTCTGCCTGTCCTGCAAAAACTTAGCTCTTTAATTTGTGTTTTTGTTTTTGGTTTTTGAGAGCGCGCAGGCAAGAGAACAGGGGAAGGGGCAGAGGGAGAGGCAGAGAATCTTAAGCAGGCTCCATGCTCAGCATGGAGCCCAACGCAAGGCTGGATCTCACGGCCCTGAGAGCATGACCTGAGCGAAAATCAAGAGTTGGACGCTTAACCGACTGAGCCACCCAGGCGCCCCTGCATAAACTTCGCTCTTAAATTTTACACTTCAGCAGATTGAACTCTTTGCACACTATGTACTGTGATGTTTGAAAACTTAGGTTTCAGAGTCCAACTGTTAGTTTTGGAACCTGTCTTCATCCTTTTGTAACTTGTGGTTTCAGTCAAGTTACTATCTCTGTGCCTCAAGTGTTCTCATCTGTAAAATGGCAGCATCAGGCATATAGTAACCTAATCCCTGTTAACTCCCTCCATGGTTGCTATCTCCAGTAGGCCACACTCTCAGACCTCTGCATCTTTGCACATGCTCGTTCCTCCCAAGAAGTGCTTGTCTCCCCTTGACTTCCTTTCTTGATCCCCCTCGACAGAGTGGCCGTTGCTCGTTCTGTGATTGGAGTCTCTTTCTATAGTAATTATCACTCTGGGGGTGGCTGCTTGTTTGTGTCTCCGTGCCAGACTCTGAGCCCCTTGAGAACAGGGTCTTGAAGCTCCTTGTTTGAAGCTCCTGGCATTCTGTCACTTGGTGGCTGCTCAGTATTGCCTGTGGAATTGAAGTGCATTGAATTTCTCTGGTCGAATAGAAGAAAGGTGGGAGTGGCAGGAGACACAAATGCAGAGAGAGAGAGAGAGAGAGAGAGCAGGAAGTTTGTCTTTTTGGCAAGTTTTATGCCAAGTTGATGGGAGTGTGGCGGGGACACCAGGTAGCAGTTCTCAATCTAGCTGCTGGTGCCAGAGACTTAAGGCAAGACAGCAGCCAGAAGAAGCCACGAAATCCTGCAAATTAAGGTGGTTTCCAGCCTTAAGGATGCATGCCCACATTCCATCCCCAAACTTGGCTTCTCCAAGTGCCAGGCAGAATAGCACAAACTAATTATAATCCGTAGTGGACCCTAAGGACCTTTAACTTTAGAATAAGACTGCACTTCTGAAAGGGACAGTTGCTTTAGGAGTAGATGATTCTGTGCTGGGGCCTCCAAGGAGAGCAGGAGCAGGGTGTAAAAGCTCTGGTGTTCAGAGCTATGGGTCATCTATGCCCATGACTTAGTTAAGGTTTCTATCCCCTTAGAAAGGGTGGGTTGGGTAGGCCTGGGTCAGAGCTAAACAGGCCTGTGCCGGCCCTCTTTGGCTTTGCATGAATCCTCTGGACTCCTGGGACTCCAAAACAGGAATAGCTTCATAAGAGAAGGGAACCTGATCTTTGAAGTTCCCTGGAGGGTGTCTGGCAGACAGTAGTCTGGTAGGAAGGATGAGCAGTGACAGCACTGACTCTCAGTCCCCTTGGCCGGGGTTTCAGGAATCAACCTTGACTCGGAGACACAGGGCTAGGGGTTGGTGGACAGCTCGGCCAACACCCCTGATTCCCTTAGTTCATTCCTGATGACTCTCAATCTGTAGCTGTGAATTAAGCACCTGTGTGCTCACTACTCTGCTGGGCCCTCCTGCTGAAGACACCAGAACAGTAACAACACAGCCCTTCTCCTGAGACACTAGTTGGAGAGAATTTCTAGCACACAGGAAGCTGCAGCCGACCGTGGAAGACCAATTCTGAGTGGTGCTGCTCTGTGCAAATCTGGCCCTCACAACAGCCTAGTGCTCTTGTTTGGGGAGGTTTGGACCATCAGCTTATTTTTTCTTGGATGATTTGCTAGCACTGTTACAGACTGGTCTGAGATGACTAGGGCCACCTTTTAGGTTTCTGAGGAATGGCCCCAAATGTGTCCTTATGAATTTGTCCTTCCTTCCATTTCTTTACGTAATGACAAGTTAGTTTTATAATGGCACTTGCTGGTCTCCTGGGGCAGATCACCAGCCAGCAATTGCTGTTTTTGAGGCATTAGGGATTTTCCTGTGGACCCTCAGATTGTTTCTTTGCCTTTTCTAATCTGACTCCATTTTTCTAGGAGAGTACATCTCAAAGTGATTGCTGAATCAGGGTCTCTGGGAGTGGGCCTTGGAATCTGTTATTGAGGATTGGAGGAAAATCAAGCAAATTGAGGTCTGAAGCCGTTATAGGTGGATTTATGGATAGGGACTCCAAGTGGGTTACATAGTCTATAGTCTCAGGTAATTGTGGAACCTCCACTAGATCATAAAGGACCCAAGCTCCTTCCACTTCCTTGCTCTGTCACTCTTAGGGTGTGACTGTCTTTCTCATTGTCCAACATGGCTGCCATGGATCTAGCTATCACATCTGCATTCCAGGCAGTAGGATAGAGAAAGAAAGAGGGAAGGGTGACGTCTCCCCTCCCTCCCTTTTAAGGCTACTTCAGGAATGTCTTCTGCCTCTACCGCTTTCTGTGACTGAAGGGAAATTATTTAATATCTCAGAGCCACAGTTACCTCTTTCGTAAAATGGGCAGGATAGCACTTACCTCAGGGGGATGAGGATTAGAGAGGATCATCCAGTGGCTGGCATAATGCCCAGGCCACGGCAAGTGCTCTCTGAATGGTGACTGCTGTCACGGCACATCTTGACACCATTCCCTTCCCCTTCCCTGCATGGTCTCTGCCCTGCTTCTCGTCTTCCCCTTTCCTTTTCTCTGACACACTTTGCCCTCTATTCCTACCCTGCTTTCTCCCCACATCCCTCTCTTTTTTGCCCCTCATTTTCCTGCTGCCCGTCCTGCTGCCATCTTTATCCCCTACTCCCCCACCTTGTACTACCGCATCCTTGTATTGTTTCCGTCCCTCTATCTTCCTGGTATCCCAAATTAATGGCCAGTCATTGTTTTATTGCAAGGATCAGAGAGGTTAGAGGTGGTGACTGGCCTTTGAACTGCAAGTCAGCAATGAGTGAGTTAAGAAAACACGTCTAATTGGTTTATTCATGAACCAATTGCAAATTGCATTTGGCAGTTGGTAAGCAGCGATCAGAAAGAGCAGTGGCTTAAAGCAGTAGAAGTTTGTTCTCTGTTAGGTTTTTAAAAGAAATCTGGGGAAGGCAATCTAGGGCCAGCCTCTGTTCTGCCATCCTTAGTGTGTGGCTTCCAAGCCCAGGGCTGCATCATGGTCTAAGATGGCTGCAGAGCTCCAGCCATCAAGTCAGGTTTCCAGAAAGGAGGGGGGTGAGGGGAGACAGAAAAGACCTATGCCAAGCTGTCTTTCTCCCTCTTCAGGAGCTTTCTTAGAAGTCCCACCCAATAGCTTCTACTTCCCTCATTGACCTCCCATAGCTGCAGGGGAGGCCAAGAAGTCTTTTAGCTGGACACATTGCCACCTGAAATAAAATCAGGATTCTGTAACTAAGGGGCAACGGGAGAGTAGATACAGGGTTAACAACTTGTAAGGAAGGTCTGCTGCGATTCACTCAGCATGAATTTAGCACCTACGGTCTGCTAGTTATTAGGACCAGCCAGGAGGTCCCCATTCCAGAGGGGAGACACAGATACATAAACAAGTACAGCACAGAGTGAGGGGAGTAGAAGAAGAGGGGTGGCGTGGAGGAAGGCACAAGCAAGCGCGCCTCCCACACCTCCCACACCCGCCCAGCCACCCAGGCAGTCTCCTGAGTTTGTCACACCCACCTTCTGTGCCCTCTCCTCTGCCTGCTCTCCCTTGTATTGCTGTCCCCGTCGTTGCTGGGCTTGTTTTTGCCCCTTCATTCTGGCCCCGCAACAGCCCCTAGGACCTGAGGAAGTGGGAACAGTGGGCAGCTGAGTGGGAAGCTCTGGGCTGAGGCCACGCGTCTGGAGGTCCAGGTCGCAGGCCCACAGGCAGTTGGAGGCTGGCGGCAGCCATACATTCTGCCCTGGGACAGGTGTGGCACTGCCAGGAGACGGTGCTCCAGGAACGGGCCCCGCATCGGGACGGGTGTTCCTCACCAGGCCCCTGGCCTTGGCTCTGCTGTGCTGCCCCTGGCAGCTTGTCATAAAACGAAACCTCTTAGAGGAGTAAAATCCTTCTCCCAGTCCCATAAAATAGGCATGAATATTTCATGCACGTGAAGTAATCTGGTGTCTCCTTGACCTGTGGTCTCTTTGATTTTGATCTCAGGAACACCACTTGCCCTTTCTCCTCCTCCACCCCTTGCCCAGTTCTCTTTGGGATGTCACGGAGGCAACAGGAAGCTTGCTGCCAAGATTGTTTTTAAAGGTGTATTCTGGCCCTGAAGGATGTAATCTTCAGGGAAGACTAATGGGTTAAAAGGTTGTCATTTATGACCCAGTGCACTCCTTATGAGCTTGACTGTGACCCTGGGCAAGTGACTTAACCCTGCTGTCCTCAGTTTCCTCATCTGCCAAATTGTAATCCTGGTTGTTACAGAGATCAAGAGGCACGTGGGAAGCACTTGGTCCACGTCACTCCTTGTGACTGCTCTTACCCACGGTGGTTGTTATGATAGATTGAGGCCAGAGCGTGGGAGGCCTTGGATGCCACATGAAGGAGTTGGATTTTATTTTTTCAGCACAGTGAGCTGCAGGAGACTTGTGGGCAGGGCTGTGACAGATCATGTCTGGGCTTAAGGAGGGAGGCTGGACTGCAGCAAGGGGGTGCCTAGGGGCAGTTCCAGGTGGGGGCGCAAAGTCAGGGAAAGGGGACAGAGGATGGTTGAAAAGTCAGTAGTGAGGGAGGGCCTGATGCTGGTATTGCAGCCCGTGTGACACAGGGATGGCGTCCCACTGACAAGTACAGGAGCGTCAGAGGAGTTGCAGGGGGAGGTAACAGGAGAGGACATGAGCACTTGTCATCTGCTGGGCACGAGGGGCAGGGCTGCCTGGGGCCTGACCTGGGGATCACTGGTGTTTGGGAGGCGTGATGGGGCCCCGCGAGGCCTCTGTGTAGTGTTCAGGCAGTCAGCAGGTGAGGAGTCCGGGACAGAGATCTAAAGATGTGGTCACAGTGTGTGAAAACAGCAGTGATGGGTTTGGTCTTACGGTGGCAGAAAGTTTTTGAGACGTTCTAAGCACGGAAGTAGATATGATTCAGTTTGTGATTTAAAAGGTCATTCTGGCTGCAGACTGGGGAGGGAGCAAAGAATGGAGGCAGGGGACCCTCTTAGAGACTGTTGTAGTAATTCATCTGAGGTGATCCAGGGAGATATTTGGCACTCGGTTGAACAGTATTTGGTTCATTAGGTACTTGGAGTGTGTGGATCTTGGGGGCTCATTAGGGGGTGAGGGGATAGCTTCAAGGAGTCTAACTTCAAGGTTGAGACGTCAACCAAGAGCCCACCCAAACATAAACCAGGAAAGTGATAACGAATCCACCTCACTGCTCACCTGGCAGCTGGAGTTTGTTGGTTGACCTTGAAGGTCCTGTAATTCATCAAGGTCAAGGGTGAGGCTTCAGAAATGGGCAGCCCTGCAGATGAGAGAAAGAGACAGGCCCTTGCAGAAAGGTTGCTGCAGTCTTTCTCCCCCACCCCCGGAAGCCCTGCCTGTGCTGCATGGAGCTCTCAGAGCTGCGAAGCCCAGCAGCCCCCTGGGAGCCCTGGTCCTTCTGCCCCCTCCCTTGGGTTGCTTCTCCCAACCTTGTGTGCGCATGTTTGTCGGGAGGTGGGGAAGCCAGGCCCCTCCCAGGCCCAGGTCAGTTTGAGCCACACGGCAGGGTAGGCAGCACTTTGCCCCCTGTGGCCATGGATCCCTTGCTCCCGCTGTGGCCCTAGGCTCTCAGCTCCCAGCTTTGGGCTGCTAAGCAAAAGGTAGAATTGCATCAGATGTTGCTCCTTACGAGGCCCCAGGGGTTGCCCCGGGTGAGCTCACAGGCTGTTGTCATCTCTCTGACTTGTGCTGAAATTTTGCCTGGTATCAGGCCTATTGCAATGTGTACCTGGCTTCTGGGGCCTGAGTCCAGGTGTCAACAGGCTGTCCTCAGTTTACCCTCAGGATGAACTTTAGTCAGTTTACCTTGTTTTTATGTTAAAATGTCTATATATATATAAAAATACCCCATGGACAGGCGAGACAGTTATAGGACCAAAAGCGACTGGCTGGCTGTGGGACTGCGGCCCCACCACCCAGGGGTACAGGTGAGGGTGATCAGTTTCCTGTGTATTCTTCCGAAATTTTCCATGCGCAGACTCAAGTGTGTATGTATGTTTCCTCTTCCTCCTCCTATCCCCTGTGGCAGTGGGGAGCACACTAAATTGTTTGGACACCTGGCTCTTCGCTTAGGTATATCTTTGAAATCTTTCCACATCAACACATACAGAGCCCCTGCATTCTTTTTTTTTTTTAATCTTTATTGTTGTACATTTGGTGCATGTATAGTTTAGCCAATAATTTTCCAGCAATGCCTTAGATTTGTCAGGTGAACTGTGGCTTATAGAACATTCTTACAGCTGTTTTCTGGTGTGATCCTCCTAGCCCTATGAGGAAGACAGACCAGAATAAATTTTTGCAGCTCAGGATACTCTGTGAGCAGTGAGGAGGTGAGAGAGGTTGGTTCTCATTTAATGAAGAGTAAAACAGCGTCTCTGCTGTGAGAGACTCCGATTGTTTGGGGAGCAGGACTGAGAGGTTCATCCACATATACTCGGAAAGGACTTGGGAAGCAGCCTCTGGGGAATGAATGCAGTGGGCGGAGGAGGCCGTAGGGCTAGCTTCCCCAAAGGGGATGGAACTTGAGCCAAACCTCTAAAAAAGATGGGGGGTAGGAATGAGACCGATAAAAAAGGGGGGGCATTTCAGGCAGGAGAGTGCATGAGCAGAGGCATGGAGTTGCAAGCATGGCCGGGGTTCCGGGCCCGGGCACTCTGGCTTCCCCTTCTAGCCTGGTCTCGTCGTTCAGTTAGTAGATGTTCACAGGCCTGCTCTGTGCTCAGCCCTTTTGGGGTCCATAGAGCAACAGAACAACTCCATGGGCCCTCAAACTCCAGCCAGGAGACACTGTATGCATGACAGGCAAAACTAGTTGATGCTCATAGAGGTCAGACTAGTGGTTACCTCTTATTCGGGGCACTGACTGGGAAGGGGTATCAAGAACCTTCTGGGGAGCTGGAGACGTTTGGGATCTTGAGCCGGGTGATCTTGTGGTAGTGTATATAAATGTAAGACTTTGTGGAGCTACACACTGAAGATTAATGCAAACCACACCCTGTAATCATGGGTATGTTATATTTCCTGTTATAAAGCAAGGAAACAAGCAAATAAATAAATAGCATATCCCCAGAATAAATCAATCAGTAAAATGCAGTAGCAAGAAAGTGTGGGAAGGGCTGTGCTTGCAGAAATACAGGGACTTTGGGAGAAGAACCATGAGAGACAATGGACTCTGAAAAACAAACTGAGGGTTCTAGAGGGGAGGGGGTTGGGAGGATGGGTTAGCCTGGTGATGGGTATTGAGGAGGGCACGTTCTGCATGGAGCACTGGGTGTTATGCACAAACAATGAATCATGGAACACTATATCTAAAACTAATGATGTAATGTATGGGGATTAACATAACAATAAAAAAATTTAAATAAAAAAAACAAAAAACAGAAATACAGGGACTTTAGGAGCACATTGCAGGAGGCTTATCTGAGGAAGTGTTCTATTTGCTGAGATTTGAAGGATGAGGAGGTGTTAGGTTAAGAAAGGGGTGAGGTGTCGCCGATGGAAGGAACAGCCTGTGCGGGGGCCCAGAGCAGAGAGCCTGATGTGCTGGAAAGTTCCAGGTGAACACAGTGTAGCATTTGGAAGGGATGAGAGATGAGATTTTGGACCCTCATCCTCTCTCAACGGTATTGTTTCAGAAACCCCCTAGTGAGAGTCTCTCGGCCTCTCTCTGGTCTTACAGGCCTTGGAACCAAAACACTTCTCTGATTCTGCCTTCCCCCTTGCCTCAGAATTAAGTCCCACTTAGGAAGTAGGAAGTCAAGGCCGGCCATATTGGGCCCCTTATCTGTCCATCAGAGAGGTGGGCTCCCAGCCAAAAGAAGCTCTCCATTCCCAGACGTGCTTGGTGTTTTCAGCTGCCTTGCCTGGCTCACCTTGGCCTTCCCTGGGAGTTGCCTTTGCCAGCCTTCTGGCCCATTGGAAGAAGGGCCCTAACAACTACTCCAAAACGATCCCTGCTTCTCCTGAGTTGGAAATATTTCTTCCTCCAAAGTGTCCACTGCCCATGTGACCTCCATCACACAGCTCTCTGTGTGCTAGCTGTCCTCAAGGGCAGTCTCTGACTTACTCCTTTTGGCATCTCCCCCTTTAGGAGTGAGTCTAGGTCAGTTGCTGGTGCGCATACTTCCCAAATCCCATAAACAATTTTTTAATAGAAGGGCTCCGGCTAGAGGTGGGTAGAAGGTTACCATGGGGGTCATAGCCAAGGCTGCCTGGGAAAGTGTCAAGGCTCTGGTGCTTCCAAATTCCCGACAGCTCCTAACTTTTCAGGATTTGGGAACAAGGAATTGAATTTCCCGGGAATTGCCCAAATCACAAGTTATTCTGTATCTTTCATAACCTTTGTTTATAAGTTTTTATTATTTGTATTATTTTTTGAATTTTTATTGAGTTTTTTATTTTAATTCCAGTATAGTTAACATACAGTGTTATATTAGTTTCAGGTGTACAATATAATGATTCAATAATACTGTGCATCACTCAGTGCTCGTCCAGACAAGTGCACTCTTTAATCCCCTTCACCTGTTTCTTTTTTTTTTTTTTTTTTAAGATTTTATTTATTTATTTGAGAGAGTGAGAGAAAGAGCACAAGAGCAGGGAGTGGGAGAGGGAGAAGCAGACTCCCTGCTGAGCAGGTAGCCCGACGCGGGACTCGATCCCGGGACTCCAGGATCATGACCTGAGCCAAAGGCAGTCGCTTAACCAACTGAGCCACCCAGGCGCCCTCCCCTTCACCTGTTTCAACCAACCCCCCACCCACCCACCTCCCCCCTGCTAACCACCAGTTTGTTCTCTGTAGTTAAGAGTCTGTTTCATGGTTTGTCTCTCTGTCTTTTTTCATTTGTTTTACAGTTTCTTAAATTCCACATATGAGTGAGATTATATGGTATTTGTCTTTCTCTGACTGACTTACTTCATTTAGCCTTATATTCTCTAGCTCCATCCATGTTGCAAATGGCAAGATTTCATTCTTTTTTATGGCTGAATAATATTCCATTGTATATATACCACATCTTCCTTATCCATTCATCAGTCGATGGACACTTGGGCTCCTTCCATAATTTGGCTATTGTAAATAATGCTGCTATAAACATAGGGGTGCACGTATCCTTTTGAATTACTGTTTTTGTATTCTTTGGGCAAATACCCAGTAGTACGATTACTGGATTGTAGGGCAGAAACACTTGTTGTTTCTTGGATTTATGAGTTTTTAAATAAGAATGAGAGACCATAATAAACTGAATTATTTTTCTATGGTAAAAGTTTCAGAGGTTTTTCTGTAAAAAAATGAAAAAAGATATAATATTAAATGCATGGTTTATTATTATTATTAGGAACACTGTATTGTGACAAGACTATATTATATATTTTATTAACATGTAAAAATGATCTCTACCTGATACGGATACTTGATAATAGAAAATGTTAAAGGATGAGAACATTAACACAAAATGAATGCCCAGTAGAAATCATTGAATGGGGGCGCCTGGGTGGCTCAGTCGGTTAAGCGGCTGCCCTCGGCTCAGGTCATGATCCCAGGGTCCTGGGATCGAGCCCCGCATGGGGCTCCCTGCTCGGCGGGGAGCCCGCTTCTCCCTCTCCCTCTGCCTGCCTCTCTGCCTACTTGTTCTCTCTATCTCTCTGTCAAATAAATAAATAAAATCTTAAAAAAAAAAAAAAAGAAATCATTGAATGATTTAAAGATAATACCACAAACATTTAATATTTAAAAGTTATTCTTAAATAATTACAAAATTTTATTTTTAAATTTCCAGACACTAAAATTCATCCGTTTTAGTGTGCAGTTCTGTGAATTTTGGCAATTTATAGTCATAAACCACCACCATGATCCAGATAAAGAACTGTGCCATGACCCCCTCAAAACAATGATATTCCCTTGACCCACTCCTTCATAGTCAAACCTCCCCATATCATTAACCCCTGCTGTACTGTCCCTTCCTATAGTTCTGCCTTCTGCAGGATGTCATATGGAGTCATAAAGTACATAGCATTTTTTAATCTCTCACTTAGCATAATGTATTGAAATTCATCTGTTGTTATTGCCTGCATTTGTTCCTTTTTATTGTTGAATAGTAGTAGTCTGTGGTAAGGATGGACCACAGTTTGTTTATCCATTCTTCAGTTGAGGGGCCTTTAAGTTTTCAGTTCCTGACAGTTTTGAAAAAGCATTCACATGCTGGTTTGAACAAAGATTTTCATTTCACTTAGGTAAATACCTAGGAGTGGATTGCTAGACCTACGGTAAGAATATGTTTAACTGCCAATCTCTTTTCCAAAGTGACTGTGCCATTTTGAATCCTTGCCAGCAATGTATGAGAGTTCCAGTTTCTCTATAACCCTATCAGCACATGGTATTGTCACTTTTTGTTTCATTTTGGCCGTTCTAATAGGTATGTAGTGGTTTTAATTTGCTTTTCCCCTAATGATTAAGGATGTTGAACATCTTTTTGTGTGCTTGTCATTTGTTTATCTTCTTCAGTGAAGTATCTATTCAATCTTTTGCCCATTTCTTTTTTTTTTTTTTTTTTTAAGATTTTATTTATTTGACAGAGAGAGAGAGAAAACAAGCAGGGGAGCAGCAGAGGGAGAGGGAGAAGCAGGCTCCCCGCTGAGCAGGGAGCCCAATGTGGGGCTCGATTCCGGCACCCTGAGATCATAACCTGAGCCGAAGGCAGACGCTTAACCAACTGAGCCAGCCAGGCATCCCAAATCAGATTGGTTTTTGTTTGTTATGCAAGTGTCCAAAAGCATCTTCGAGTCAGACATTGAGGTACATATTACTTCATATAGGCTCATTTCCTTTTTTAGTGATGAAAATACTTTGCTTGCCCCAATTTTGATTTAGTTACTGCTTTTACTAATCAATAATGCTTTATTAATTCAGATTTTAGATCCATTTCTGATTTTGTGTCCTAGAATTCCACAATATTCACATCTTTTGTCTGTATTTCTTCCATATCAAATAGTCAAATGCTGGAAAATGCCAGTGAACATTATTGAGTGTATTTGAATAACCTAACAGGTGGATCTCCTAACAAAATTTAGAGCACTACACAAAATTGTGTGTCAGAATTGCCAATTTAGGGACTTATTTTCCTTCCAAACTTATTCATTAGAATAGTACTTGTAGGATTTGTACATACTATGTATATAAATATATTAATACATAGTTACAAGAATGACTCACCATTAATGGCAAACAGAGCCATAAACACACACTTAGACGTGGCAGTGGCTACAAGCAAGACTCGACTAGATTGTGACCACTTCTCTCCTTCGCACTCCTGCCCTGGTTCCGAGATGCCAGCCTTAACCTTCAACTCTGCATGTTAGCTTCTTGCTCTTGTTTGACTTGAAGTCAGTGGATTCCTTCGAACCAGTAACATCTCTGGATTGATTGTTAAGCTTTAATTCTCACCAGAGTATTATCATACTTTTTCCTATTTTTCCCAACGTTTCAATTGATGTTTCTCAAGTTTGGGGATTAAATAAAATAGGTAAATTTCCCAAGAAATGTTGAGAAGGAAGTCTTATATGGAAGTATAGTCAAGAGATATCACAAGGCAGGGGGTGCCTGGGTGGCTCAGTTGGTTAAACATCTGACTTGATCTTGGCTCAGGTCTTGATCCTCAGGGTCGTGAGTTCAAGCCCCGCATTGGGCTCCACGCTGGGTGTAGAACCTACTTAAAAAAGAGAGAGCGAGAGATCAAAAGGCAGGACTTGACAAAAGCCAACTATTGTGCCAACTATTGTAGGGTTCCCTAGCAGATAAGATCCACAGGGCAGCCACCGAGTCTTGTCTATTACAGTGTCTCTGGGGCCTGGCTTGGTGCCTTACCCAAGGTGGGTGCATGACCTTAGAGAGTACTCCATGAAAGTTGTTGGCTCAATAAATGGGTTTCCAACTAATGGCTGGCTGTTTGGAAGCAGTGTGTAAACAGCTGTGGCTGACGAAGGTGGTTCAGGTTGTAGAGTTCTGTGGAAGATGAACCTAGAAAACTCTGTGAGATCTCTGCTGTGCCAAGAAGTGTCATTCAAGAATGACAAGCAGAGAAGCTTGGATTTTTATATTCCGGACACTGGATAGATAACAGAACATGATACAACTGAGTCTTTGTTAAGAGTCATGGGTGAGCGGAAGGCAGAACTGCCTTTTTCCTCTCTGCTTTTCATTTAATAGGTCCAAGCTACAGGCAAGTAGAAAGAATAGTGTGGTGAACATCTGTTTCCTTCAGTAAGATTCACCAGTTGCTAACAGTCTGTTCATTTGCTTGACACTGTGTCATCGATTGTCCACATTTCATATTTGTTCGGTCATTTCCTTGCGAGTAGATTCTGGTTATCGTTTTTTTGGTGAGAACCCAGATAGGTATTGAGTGCTTCCTGATGCTCCACATCAGGCAACATGATGGTCCCAGTTGGCCCCAGTAAAGGTGATGCTAACTTTAATCACCTGGTTAAACTGGTGTCTGGGAAGGCTACTTTTGTTTTAA
This sequence comes from Phoca vitulina, assembly GCF_004348235.1. NCBI lineage: Eukaryota > Metazoa > Chordata > Mammalia > Carnivora > Phocidae > Phoca > Phoca vitulina. Next base: position 47,090,991 of record NW_022589714.1, on the reverse strand, counting down.
GGCAGAGAACTTTGGAAGGAACTTTTCACTGACTCGTTTCTCTGTCAATTGCACCTGCTCTTGAGAAGCATCTTGGTGTTCTCAAAAAGGCCCTGGAAGCCAGGAAACTGGGATGGGGGACCAAGCTCTACGACCATCTCTCCCCAAAACTGTAGACAAGTTACATCATCTCTCTGGGCTGAATAGTTGTACATAAAAGGAAATAGATACTCAGAGAGGTGAAGCAATTTGCCCAAGGCCACTCAGCTAGTGAGTGGCAGAGCTAGGATTCACAGACTGTTCTTTTGGAGCCAAAGCCCTGCCCTTGTCCTTAACGTCAGTCTGCCTCCTCGGAGGCGCCCCGTCATTGTCATGGTGGCAGCGAGCTCTAAGTACTACTGCTCAGAATCCAGCAGAACACCAGCCCTTGCAGGGTCCGAGGTGAGAGGTCAGAGAGAGGTGGTTCTCGTGTGCAGGTTCCTCCCTGGCACGTGGCAGGCTGTTCTGTAGGAAGGCCCAAGCACCTCAGGTAAGCTGGTAGGCGGGCTGTTGGACTCTCCTCAGCCACCTTTGGAATAAATGCTTTTGTGTGGATGTTACAAAGGTGAGCTACTGGCCCTGTTCCAGCCCCCGCCTCCCCAAACAGGTAAGTGCAGGTTTCCCGGACCTGGCCTTGGCTTTTGTTAGGATCAGTGCCCAGGATCCCCAAACTGGCCCGTGAATTCCAAGGACAGTCTAGATGGATGGAGGGGGTACTGCCTCAGCCTGCCTGGGTTCCTGGGGGGAGGGAGGGAGACAGGAAGTATTAATGGGGGAAAGGTGTGCAGAACCTTGCCAAGCAGGTCACTGTGGGTGGGGAGACACTGCCTGCGTGCTCTGGACGCCCTAGGATTTGGGTGGAGGTTCTCAAGGAGGCAAGCAGAAAGGAAGGCTGCGGCAGTGACTCTGGAGTACTCCAGGGCTGCTCTGGCGGCCCACCAGCCCACCAGACCGACATCTTCCCAGTTAGCAGCTCTCTCCAAAGCGAGTAGCACCTGAGCACTTGGTGAGTAATGTCTGTTCCTCGTGCCCTTCCTGGGAGCAGTTGTTGTGAGGAAAACAGTGGCTCTGGCTCAGTCAGGATTTGGTTTGTCAGGACCAGTTGTCCTATTGCTGTGGAGCTGAGAGTCCGGGAGAGGCAGCCTTCCCAAGTTCCTGCTGCTTCTCCCTGAATTGTTTGTCTTCACAGGCCTCCGGGGAAGTGGCCAAATTCAGGGCAGGGCCAGAGTGGCCTGACGAGGAGCAAGCTGTGCCTTGTGGGCCCAGAGGGGAATTCTGGGGAGTTCTTCTATCCCGGTTGATGGCCTCCCTGGGCACTGCATCTTGGAGAGACCCCCAGGTAGGCAGGGACAGAGGGTCCTCCTGGAGAGAACCCCAGAGGAACAGACAAGACTCCCCATCATCACTGGTGGTAACACTCGGGGAACAGTGGCAGTGCTTTACTTGATTCTTTCAAGGGAGCCCCTTCTTCCTCCTGCCGGATAGGGCAGAAATCTGTATCAGGAGCCTGACATGACCCAACATGTGAGGCCTTCCGCTCTCTGAATGAATTCCCCAAGTGTCATCCCTAAGTCGCTCCATGCCTGGTATTTCCCCATCTTGTCCTGCACATCCTCGTCCTGGCTCTGAGTCCTGAGAAGTGAGATGGCAGATTTTTGACCAGCTTTCCCACTGAGAACTCTGAAGGCTGTCTGTCATGCAGGCGTAAAATCCAGAAGCTGTTGTCAAAGCGATATGCAAATTGGAAGGTGAGGGCGTGGGCCAGTTTTCTGACTCTCTAAGGTGCTTTGATGTTGAAAAAGTATGTTCTGGTGTTCCTGAGATTTGAATACTCTTTTTGATTTGTCCTTTCATTCCTTCACCTCTGGTTCTCCCTTTCCTCTTTGGGGGACTTCATGCTTTTCAAATATTTGTTAACTAGGCCCTTATCTGGGACCTTAGAGAGCAACCACATAGGTGTGTACTTGAAAAGGAAAGCGGCGGGGGTGGGGGGAGAGGGCACCTAGGTGGCTCAGTCCGTTAAGCATCTGACTCTTGGTTTTGGCTCAGGTCTTGATCTCCGGATCATGAGATCAAGCCCCATGTTGGGCTCCACGCTCGGGGGGAAGGGAGGGTCTACTTGGGATTCCCTTCCTCTGCCCTTCCTCTCCCTGCCCCCCCCTCCCCCCCCCCCCCCCCCCCCCCCCCCCCCCCCTCAAATAATGTTAAAAAGAAAGAAAAGGAAAGGGAGAACAGAAAGCAAATTCTGAAAATGTCTTTTGAGATCCAACACCAGGCAAGCTTTGCTTTCTCCGGTGTCCACATTCACCCTTAGTTCCCAAGCTGGTTTCACTCAAGTGAGATCCAGAGCTTTCGTTAGGGAGAAAGCAAGAAGTTTTTGAAGGAGACTCCTGGCTCTTCTCCTCAGCTTCCTTGCAAAAGACATTGATGCCTGTTTTAAAAACAATTACAACTATACACTCATAAAAACTATTAATCTTCCCACCATCACACATCTCCTTCCTCTCTCCCATTCCAGACTGTTCTCCCTTTGCAGTTGCCCAGGGTTACTGGGCAAACGTGTGTCGGCTCTGTATCATTGTCTTAAACGAAATGGGTGTGAGGCAGATGTGCAACGTGACTCCTCGCCATCCCCTCCCAGCGGCATATCAGGGCTATCCTGCCATGGCCCCACGTGTGGGCCACCTGCTGCTCTGGGGGTTCTGCAGAGAGCTCCGTGGCAGGAATGTGCCAGAAGGTCGCAGCATGAGATTGACTTCTTCAGCTTCTTCTGCTTCATCTTGCTTCTCTAAAATAATGATGTCTTCTGTTTGTATCATGCTTTTAAAACTTTTTTTTTCTTTTTGCTTACTAAACACAGCACATGTTCATTATAGAAAATTTAGAAAAATCACATAAGCCATAAGAGAAGAAACAAAATATTACCCCTGAGAGATCACCACCATTGATAGTTTGGTGTATAGATTGTATAATACAAATGTTTTTCACTTTGAATATCTCACCAGAGCCTTGCTTCTTCCGTTGGGGAAGGCGTGTGGATACTAATCCCATCTCACAGATGGGAAAACTGAGGCACAGACAGGTTAGAAGGTCGCCCAGAGGTACACAGCATATTAAAGACCGAGCTGGGAATACTCTTGCCATATAGCCCAGCATTAATGCTCTCCCCACCGTATCCACTCTCTTCTCACCTCCAGACAGAGAAGAGTCATGCTGGGGGTCTGGATTTCAGCAGGGCCCAGGCAGTCACTGTAATTTGTCGAATTGCCTTATCCAAAGGTTAATAAACAGCACCTAGAGGAAAGCGTCTCATGACACTTTGGCCCCTTACTGACTTAGGAGGAAAGATAGGTTTAAAGTATTGCCACTCCAATGCTCTAGCTTCATCTTGACCATTGGGGGTTTTAGGAGCCACACAGTAGGAGGGCATGATAAACGAAGGAGGAGGAGGGTCGAGAATGGGTCCTGTGACAATTGCTGTGGTAACTGAGAGGTCTCACCTGGACAGGACGGCTTGAGGGGGGAGGAGGTGCAGGTAGGGACTTGGTGACTAGAGATCAGGCAGGACTGGACCAGGAGTGGAGGTTCATTGGAGGATGGGTCTACTTGCCAGGATACAGGAGCCTTTTTAGCACTAGAGGGGCTCAGGAGTGGAGGCAAGAAGCAGTCCACTGGAGAGGTTGAGAGCTCCCACCCTGAAGGCACACTGGCTCATGGCTCTGTATCCTGATCCTGGCTCAGTTGGGCGTGGAAATTACTTCACTCTTTCCTGCTCCGTTTTGTCATCGGTAAATGGGAATGATAATAGTACCTGCTTCATAGTTCTCACTTGTGAAGCCCCAGTGAGTCACTACATGTAAGGAGCTTACAATAATGCCCGGCACATAGAAACACTTTGTACAGTGTGATTCACGCAGAAGTTGGGTAGGCCCCATGTGAGAGTTAGAGGAGGTTCTCTATGCTATGGTTTGGCTATGACTTCCTTCCCCAGCCTTTTCTGGTCCCTGCCACCCTGTCTGCTTGTGTCTCTCTCCATCTACCCCGTCCTGGGCCTAAGACCCTGCATTTCCCCAACCTAGAACACCCTACCCCTCAGTCTGTATTTAAAAAGCAATCTCCCCACTCCTTGATTTTATTTTCTTCTCTGAATTCTTAAATGTTTTCTCTGATGAGCATATTTTACTTTTGAGATCATTTCTGGACAACCCAGCTCTCCTTAGCCTTGAACCTTCCCTGAGGCCTCCAGCAGAAGCCATTTCCTCTTAGCCATTCCCCCCACCCCCTTCCCCGTCTGTGTGCAGCTTTTCTTGAGGTTTTTGTAGGTATGGTCTTCTCTTCCTCCTTGACTGGAGTGTAAACACTTTAAAGGCACTTGAGGATTTGTCACCATCTCCCCATCCCTACCCTGAGAGGAGCTAAAGGCTGTGAGTGACCTAGGCCTTTTTCCATTGACTACTACCCGTAGGGTCTGCTCAGTGAGAGGATTTTAGAATCAAAGGGGAGGTGGGAGATAGATGCACCCAACACTCCCTCCCGGCGGGCGGGGAGGTGAATTAAGCCAAGAAAGATGAACCATCTCCTCCCAAGGTCACCTGACAGATTAGCAAACAAGCTGGCCTGGACCACACCTGGGTACCCTCAACCAGCTGTTTCTGGACTCCTGTCTTCCCTACAGTGCATTTCTACCAGTTTATTGTAAGCCTGATGAGCTCCTCTCTTGAATGGTCTGGAGAGCAGGCTCGGATACCCCTGGAAAACAGAATCTGAGGACAGATCTCTGTGGGGCTATTTCAGGCTGGGCCATGAATGGAAATCTTTTTTTCAGTTATAAAAAGTTATTCATTCCTTCAGTACATATTTATTGAGCAATGACTGTCTCCCAGTAGTGGCTGTAAGCCTTGAAGATCAGTGTGAATCTAACAGGTGAAAATTTCTGCCTTGTGGGGTTTATATTCTTTTGGGGAGAGACAATCAGTAAACAAATGAGTTTTTAAAAATAACTTTTTTTTTTTTTAAGATTTTATTTATTTATTTGACAGAGAGAGATACAGGGAGAGAGGGAACACAAGCAGAGGGAGTGGGAGAGGGAGAAGCAGGCCTCCCACAGAGCAGGGAGCCCGATGTGGGGCTCGATCCCAGGACCCCAGGATCATGACCTGAGCCGAAGGCAGATGCCTAACGACTGAGCCACCCAGGCGCCCCTAAAAATAACTTTTGTGTGTATATATACACACACACACACACACACACATACACACACACATACATGCATGCACACACACCATTCCAGATGGTTGTGAGAGCTATGGAAAAAATTGAAGCAGGAAGGGAAATGGAATTACCTGGGGGTGGGCTGGGATGGTTTTAAATTAGGTGGTCAGGCGTCCCTTCGAGCAGAGGGCAGGCAGAGACCGAAGAAAGAGGCAGGCCACTCCAGGTTAGTAAGTGGCAGTTTTTTTTTTTTTTTAATTTTTTTATTGTTATGTTAATCCCCATACATTACATCATTAGTTTTAGATATAGTGTTCGATGATTCATTGTTTGTGCATAACACCCAGTGCTCCATGCAGAACGTGCCCTCCTCAATACCCATCACCAGGCTAACCCATCCTCCCACCCCCCTCCCCTCTAGAACCCTCAGTTTGTTTTTCAGAGGTCTCTCATGGTTCTTCAGTAAGTGGCAGTTTGAATAAGGAAAGGGAGCTTACATGCAAGGCTTATCTTGGGTGGCAGCAAGACAAATGGAGCTGCACATCCACCCACCAAATCTTAAAAGCTTACAAAGAGGTCTTAACTGGAGTCAGTCATGTATACCTCGTTGTTTTCAATACCACATCACTATCTCAAGGCCGTGTCCTTGGAACAGCCTCCGGAGAGTGGGAAAGACAAGCAGAACGCACATTCCAAAGACTGGGAAGGGGGTGGGGAGCTTTCAGTCACCTGGGTCTGGCTCATGGGTCCATTGCTGGTCACATCTTTTCATTGCCATTGACCCTCCCCGACATCAGGTTGACTGTCACATGGGAGCAGAGCCCTGAGGAAGTACATTTTCAGCTGGAGGGAACAGCTGCAAAGACCACCGGCAGGCAGGCCGTGTGCCTGTGCATAGTATGCCAGGAAGGGAGCCATAGGGCAGGGCCCCCGTTCCGGAAGGCTTCGCAGGCCACTGTAGAGATGGGCAGGAAGCTCCTGGAGGGATTTGGTCACAGGAAGGACAGAATCTGACTTAAAAGGATCAGTCTGCTGTGTGGAGAGTAGGGGGCAAAGCCAGAAGCAGAGAAGCCAGTTGGGAGGCTGTTGGAATAATCCAGGCAAGAGAGGATGTTGGCTTGGACCAGGATCATAGCAGTGGAGGTGGTGAGAAGTGACTCGGTTTTGGGTGTTTGTTAAAGGCAGAGCCCACAGGATTCACTGACTCCACCGTTTTGGCCTGACCAACTAGAAGGCTGGAGATGCCCTTTACTGAGATGGAAAAGACCTTGGGGGAAGGTCAAGGGCTCCATTCGGATACCATTGGGCATCCATGTGGAGATGTCAGAGAAGCTGGAACTGGAGAAATAAATGTGGGAGTCATAAGCATATTTATTGAAGGTATTGAAAGCTACGAGCCAGTTTAAGATCATGCAGGGGGCAAGTGTAGCTGGAAAATGAAAGAGACCTTCAGATTGGGAGTTGACTGGGACCAGCAAAAGAGATTGCGTAGGAGCAGCCAGGAAGCCTGGGAGCCAAGTAAGAAAAGATGTAAAGGAGGGAGGATCCAGCAATGGTATCACATACTCTGATGGGTTAAGTGTAAGATGAAGATAATACATGTTTGGTACATCAAGTTCAAAAAGTACAGCAACATAAAAACAGTAAATCACTTACCACCCTATGCATACAAGGGAACTTCCTTCCATTCTTTCTCTTGTCATTTTTATGGGAATCATGCTGTCTATGTAATTTTGTATTTTATTACTTTTCACTTAAAAATAAGTTATTAAATACTGTATGGAAACATGAGTTCCATGGCTGTATAGTACTCCATTTTTCAGGGGGTGCCTAATTTATGTAACCATTCCTGTATTGGGCATAGAGTCATTTCTGTTCGTTTTCATTATAAATATTTCTCATTATTATAAAAAACAATTTCATTATTATAAATAACACTGCCCTGAAGAGCGCAGTGCATTTTCCTATGAGGGGAATTACAAGGTCAAAGGACATGAACACTGTTAAAGGTGAAGCTTGAACTTGGGAGCCACAGTTTCTCCTGGACAGGACTGACCAATCCTGGCTTAGCTATAGGGTTCTTTCCTGTCTCCCCTCCCTTTGGAGAGGTTCAGAAGTCACTCAGCCCTGCTGACCCCCGTTTCTGCCTCCCCCTTCCAACTGTGAGTCCCATTTCTCCTGGGCTGGGCAGAATTTCGTTCCCTCTCGCTAGACCTGGCCACCCCCTCAGTGCGCTGCCCCTCCCTTGCCACCAGCCTCTGTTCCCTCACCCAGTTTGTTCATGTGGCCAGCAGGAGTTAGAGCTTCCCTGGGAGGGTCATCATGGTTTCAAAGTGAAATAATCCATTCTAGTGCTCAACACACATTAGTCTGTCTGCCGCCCTCCCACCGGGTTGATTAAATGGGATTGTGTACCCGAAGGCGCTTCGTGCACTTTAAAGGGCTGGCCGGTGTCCTGGTCTTTGTTGTTTAAGAAGAAAAGGGTATGTGTAGTGGCATCTGGCCTGTGCCCTGTCGCCACGTAGCTCCCCGAGCGGGGCCACTGGCCCACAGTTTGGCGTGCTGGCCGTGAGAGCTGTGTGTCGGGAGTTTGGGGGGCTTGCATGGAGTTGTCGGGCCCAGGAACATGGCCACTTGCGGCAGTCAGCCTCCTGCCAAGCAGTGCCACGTGCCACGTCTGCTCCCCAGATCCGTGTGTATGTCACAGCTGGGAATCAGTAAGACCAGGACAGTGCTAGGAGGCTGGAGCCAAGGAAGTCGGAGCAGGAAGGGGCCTTGGAGGTCATCTAACCCTGCACTGATGTTTTACTGAGAAGGCACAGATGGGGCAGCTGGAGCAGCACACAGCACCGTGGAAGGGCCTCACCCCTCCGCTCTGTCGCGCAGATCTTCCCAGGAATGACTAGGCGGCTGCGTCCCATGCCCAGCCTTCCAGGGCTCTGGGAGGCGGCCTTCTCCTTCCCATCGGTGCCCAGCTAGGTTTGCTGTAACCCTGGCTTCTCAGAGCCCGGCTGAAATCATCTGCAACCCGTCCTCCACAGCAGCCCGAGAAGTTCATATGCAGCTCTGATGCTGCCCGTCCTCTTCACAACCCTCCTAAGCACTCTCCTGCTCTTTGGATAAACACCCACATCCTCAGCTTGCCCTCTGAAGCCCGAAGTGATCTCCAGCCCCAGCTAGACCAGCTTTCCTGTGCTCTCAAAGGGGCCATGCCATCTTCTTCTCTCCGTGGGGCCTTTTCACATCTCTCTTCCCCATGGCCCAGAACCCTGCAGGCCTGCCTCTCAGTCAGAGGCCTCCCCTGACCACCCACGCTAGGCTAGCACGCTCTGAGTGTGCCCCCACTGTGCTTGGCCTTTGTCCTTCGGAGCCCTGGTTGTGGTTCCTAGTTCCATATTTGTGTTGCTTGCTTGCCTCATGTAGCCTGGCACATGATAGTAGGTACTTAACAAATATTTGTTGAGTGAGTGAATGAAAGCAGCTGGCAGGGCCCAGAAGAAGAATGGAGGGCATTGACAGCACTAGGAGCCATAGCACCTGAGGCCCTCAGACGAGAAGTGTTCTGGAAAGGTCCCCCGGTGTGGCCCTCTGCCCATTGGCACAACCACCCTTACCTTAGGAGCCTTCTCTGAGCAGCAGTGGGTCCTCCTTCCTCCCTCAGGCTTCCAGGAGGAGAGATCTGGGTCTCTTCTGGGCAGGCCTTTCTTTTACCACAGCAGTATCTCAGCATATGATTCCGTTTTCTTTGTCCACCACACTTCTTTAAATGTCTCCCCCCATCCCTTCCCATCATTAAAGTAACCTATGCTCATGGTGAAGAAACTGGAGAACACAGAAAAATATAAGAAAATAAGAAGCATATGCCCCGCATCGGGCTCCCTGCTCGGCAGGAAACCTGCTTCTCCCTCTCCCACTCCCCCTGCTTGTGTTCCCTCTCTCACTGTGTCTCTCTCTGTCAAATAAATAGATAAAATCTTTAAAAAAGAAAAGAAAAGAAGCACATAACTGGACCCTTCAGAGAAAAATACCATTCAGTTTGGGCCATGTCTTTCCAGTTTTGTTTCTATTGCCTTATGTACATGTTTTGACATCACTGAGATTCTGTTGTCTGTAAAAACTGGAGGGTTGTTTTTTTTTTTAAGATTTTATTTATTTGAGAGAGAGAGTGAACAAGAGACAGAGCACGATGGGGGTGGGGGAGGAAGAGGGAGAAGCAGACTTCCCTGCTGAGCAGGGAGCCCGACATGGGGCTCGGTCCCAGGACCCCAGGATCATGACCTGAGCCGAAGGCAGATGCTTAACCGACTGAGCCACCCAGGCGCCCCAAAACTGGAGATTTTTGGTATCTCCTTAGTCTTCAGTGGCTTCAGCCCAAGGCAGCCAGGGCAGTGCTCAGCGCCTTAACCCTTACAGTGGGAGAGGTGATGGCTGGGGGTCCGGGCCCCCCAGCATACTCAGGTCCCGCGGATCCTGAGTGAAGAGCCCTCTTTTTCACACTCACATCTCTTCCCTGCCACACTCTCAGTAGCTCCCTGAGGTGGCTTTTCCTTTTATTTTAGCTCAGCTCCACTCCGCAGGGCTTAGGGGCTGACTCTTGGTGGAACTGGAAAAGTTACATAATGTGAGGGGCAAGGGTGGCCTCCTGCCTGTGTTTTCTCTGGTTCCAGATCTCTCTGAATAAAACCAGCCCCCACACTACTTCTGGGGGGTTGGTTTCAGGTGGCCTGCCAGCAAGAAGGCCACACAGACCTCTCCTATGCCCTGAGAGGGATGGGGTGACCTGGATTGGCAAATGGGGAGCAAAGAGCCCCATGGAGTTGCTGGCCTGGAAAACCAGGGCACTGGGTCAGTACCCGGATTCATGATTGATGGGAAAGCTTGGGACAGAGCCAAGCAGGCCCACTCTCCCATGGCCTCTCTCACTGCTGATCCTGAAAGCGCTAGCCAGGGATATGGGGCAACCTCTGCCCTTGATCTGGAGACTGCTGACCCTCATCCCCCTGCAGTGGGTGAGGGGGGAAAGGGCAACAACTGGGTCATCTGCATTGGGGCGGGGGAGCACGGGAAGCGGAGGAAGGTTTGGGCCCAGCTGTCTGAAGGAGAAGCACGTGCCCAGAGTAGGGAGCTCCCTGTCGGTTCTCTTCTACACAGTTGATTGTAAGGCAGGGAATTGGGAAATTCTGGGTCAGTTTAGGTCCCTGGAATTCCAGTAGGCTAGCCCATTTTTAGACCTGGAATGTCACTTGCTCCCTGTGATCCCTGAAGATGAGCCAACAGTGATGATCACGGCAGCAGCCGCCGTCCCTATTTGTTGGGCATTTACCGGATACTCAGCACTACTCAGCCCTGGCTGTGTGGTTATTTAAACCTCCTGACTTCTGCTCACGCTAGGGAGTAGCGTCCCAGATGTCGGGCTGAGGAACTCTGAAGTTAGTCTCCTCCCCAAGTCACAGAGAGGGTGGGGCAGAGCCAAGGTCTGAATCCGGCCTGACACAGAAGCGCCTGGAATTAACTTCTATGGAGTATTGCATCTCAGGGGTGATAATACACGAAAACCGATACGGTGGCAATGCTAAGACTGAAAAAACACTGTGCCTAAGGTTAATGTCTGTGTATTTGTCCAGCAAGTGTGTGCTGAGCACTCACTGGATGCCAGGCACTGTGCCAGGTGCTGGGGACCTACCTCAGCAAGATAGAGGGCATTGTCTGGGAAACTGAGAACAGCCTGGTGAGGCCAGACCAGCTGCCTGACAGTGCAGTTTGCTGCAGTGATCGCAGATCTGGAGGGCCCCGGCTCAGGTTTGCCTTAGGAAGGAACAGAATGGGGCCGGTCAGCGAGAGCTTCCACAGGGAGGAGGTGCAGGAGAGCCCACTCTTGAAGGAGAGAGGTGGAGGGGGCAGCATGCCAGGCTGAGGCCAGTACGAGCCTGTAGGGTCGGAGAGTGGTGCTGCCGCACAGGGCGAGTGGGATGGGGCTGGAGAAGGAGCCAGGGACCAGAGCCTATGGCTGTCTTTAGCACACGGCAGTCATTTTCTGGCAGGGAGTATCCAGAAGGACTTTGACCCAGGGTATTCTTGACAGAAAAACAGTTGGGGATTGGCAGCTAGACAAAGAATTCAACAGTGATGGCTCCACACCGAGGCTAAGAGCCCCTCCTAGATCCAACAGGGCAGGCACATACGGTCTTCTGGACATAACAGTCGTACCCAGCACCACACACAAGGCACGCAGTGCAGTGATTAACACCTGAACCAGCCTGCCTGGACTCCAATCCTGCTGTTCCAGTTACTGTGTGACCTTGAGCCAGTTACTTTCCCTCTCTGTGCGTAAGTTCCTCATCAGTTAAATGGATGTAGTAACAGTACCTGACTCTTAGGGTTGTTGTGAGGATTACATGTCTGTGCACACAGAGCCTGGTATATAGTAAGCCCTGGGAGAATGGAAGCTGGTACCACTGTGATGGAGGTGGGGAGCTGGAGGCTTAGAGCTGTGACCCAGCTTAGGCTCTGGTGCAGGGAGAAGGCTGTCAGGCTGCACCCCAGCGCTGAGAGATGAGTGGGGCTCCAGCACACTGCCTGAGCCCAGTCGGAGCATGCAGCCTGCTGGTGGGTGGCAGGGGTGCTCCACCTCCTGAGGATGTCCAGACCTTGGGGGATGGATTAGGGCCCCAGGTGGCTTGGTTGCTCCGGCCCCAGACCAGGCCTCTGTACAGCTCTGGGTCACTTGGGCCAAGCTCCTACCTCTGCCCATGAACTAGACCTGCCCAATGGCAAATGGATGGAGCATGCGCCTCCCCCCACCTTCCCTCAGAAGGCCAGACATTCTTCTTGGGGCAAGAGAGTGGGTATTGGAGGGGTGGCTCAGTCAGTTAGGCGTCCGACTCTTGATTTTGGCTCAGGTGATTCATCTCGGAGTCGTGGGATTTAGCCCTGCGTCTGGCTCCATGCTCAGCATGGAGTCTGCTTGAGATTCTCTCCCTCTTCCTCTGCCCCTCCCCCTGCTCACACAGGTGCTCTCTCTCTCTCAAATAAATAAATAATCTTAAAAAAAAAAGGGTACTGGAATGGGAGCACTGGGTTTGCTTGCACTACAGGCTTGTGTGAGCATGTATGCAAACAACACACACATGTGTGCATGCCAGAATCAGGGTAGTCAGGCATTTGTTTTATAAGAAATTCCTTTGCTAGAGACTCCATTTTTTGTCCAAGGGCAACAGAACAGCACCTCCTTGTTCTGGCTGCAGGACCCTTGTCCTCTCTGCTGACAGCACCAACCTCGTAAGTGGGGTGAAGCTGGGACACAATCGGGGTTTCTGGCTCTGGCACAGTAATGGGGGTCGCAGTAGCAAAAACCTGGGCTTCTCAGCCACACCAAAGTTAGACCTGGTGCCAGGGTGTGCTACTTTAAGTGCTAGGGCTGAAGAAAGGAAGGGAAATAAGGTCCGTTGCAGGGATAGGGCCAGCCTGCGGGCGTGGGCCCAGTGGGGTGGAGGGAGGGCCCCCGGGATCAAAGTGGCTCCTGACCTGGCAAGCGCAGAAGAGCCACCGGGTGGGGGCGGGGCGGCCATGGCTGCCGGGAGATGGGCAGACCTCAGCTGTAAATGGAACAGCCGGGGCTGTGTGAAAATGGATGGTTTCTGGCAAAGTGCAGGGATGGGCTGCAGCACAGCGGTTACATCTAAACATGAAACAGCCCAAGGGATGTGTGTGGGTTTTAGAACAACCAGACTGCTCCTCCCCTCCCCCTTCCGCTGGTCCCAGCCAGAAGAGACAACTCCAGTCAGGGGACGAACATCTGCCTGGAATCCAGGGACCGTGGCCCCAAATCCAGAACTCTAGCCAGAGCCCAGAACCGCATCTGTTTCAAGAGGCATCCACTTGCACCCCCGGAAGCTGATAACAGTTCCTCTGGTCATGTGAAAGAACCTTCTACCAGTAGGTATATGGAAGCAGCAACTGAGGCTCAAGGCGTCAGAGGTGCGTAAGGTGGCCCAGTGCACGCGGCTCCTCGGAAGCCTGGCCAGGCTCAGACCCCGTTGTGTCTGAAACCCTGTGGTCTTCTGCTTTATCCTTCGCGTTGTTCTCCGAGAGACACTCTGTCAGGCTCCGCAGGCCTGAGCTTTTTGTCACTTCCCTCACCTCCGCAGGGCAGCTCACAGGGCTTGCCTGTGGGAGCTCGGGAGGAGTGAGCAGAGCCTGTCTTTCATGCACCAGACGTGACGTGTAGCGGGGGCTCAGTCACCTCCCACCCCTCCTTCCAGGACTCAGGACTGACTGTGAACTCTGTCCCGTCTCCCCAGAGTCACCCAGAGGATCGGAGGGTATGAGGGAATGAGCGAGAAAATATTTTGTCAAGTTATCTATACAAGACAGGGTTGTAGTTTTCCCTCCTCTGTTTCCAGCTGCTAAGGGGGACCCCAAATCTTCATGTCCCTCTCTCCCCGGCTCTCGTCACCACAGTCTGGTGTGCATTTCCCCGTGTCCACTGACAGCCAAGCTCCGCAGATCCAGAAGCAGTTTGTTCTCAGCCTCACACTACTTACCCTGTGGTCATTGCCACCGCTGTGCTTGCAGCTCTGTCGAAGTCACGTTGTCTGAGCCTTCTGTCAGCACGCTGCCCAGACCCTGGTGCTGCTCCTGAGAAGCCTCCTGTAGCCCCCAGGCACAGGCCTGGTTGAGGGTTTCTCACCCCTCACCTGCCCCAGACTTTTCAGTCCTGGAGCATGATGAACCGGGGTCTCTGGTCCTTGGTGTTCAGAGAATAACTGATGTTTTTGGAGAGTTTACTCCATGCCACAATGTCCACAAACTGCCCCCGGTGATCACCAAGGTCCTTTTCCCAGTGTCGGTGTCAACCCCCTCCCACGATGCCATTCTCCTCTTCAGCTAAGTGTCCGATATCGTGTTGTTTCAGTTAGGATTGTGTTCAGCTGCCGGCAGCTGAAGTCTGGCAAACAGGGCCTCGTAAAGCAGGCGTTTCGTTGTCTCCCGCAGCAAGGAGTCTGGAGACAGGCGCTCCACGGCTGGTTCAGCAGCGGCCCGAGACCCCTTCTCTGCTCCCGCCCTGCCCTCTCAACCTGTCTGCTGCTGCTCCGCGTCCGGGCCCTTATTCCTAGTCCAGGCAGCAAGGGGGGAAGGTAAACGTTTGTCTCTTTTGATCCGGGAGAAAACCTGTAAGAAGGCCCTCCCAGTAGATTTCTGTTTACGTATTGGTCAGCACTGTGTCACGTGAACACAGTAGCCGCAGGGGAGCTTGGGAAATGGAGCGTTTGGCTAAGCACGTGCCTGATCCAAAGCAATCGGGCCTCAGTAAGGAAGAAGGGGGAATGGCGTTAGGTAAACAACGAGAAGGCTGCCACTTGTAATCGGAGCCACGTGGCGGGAGCCCCTCCCTGGCCTTGCTCCGGGTCTAGTTTGATGATCAGTCATTGATCCTTGAGGAACTGATTTATGCTAACCAGACTCGGGTTCCCACAGGAGGGGACACCTCATGCAGTGCACGTGAGTGAAGCAGCCTAGGGAGTGACCGCAGGAAGTAGCCGAGAGCGCGGGTGCCGGGGGCGAGCACCTGTCCACATGAAGAGGAGGCCACGGCTCAGCTCCCAGGATGGTGTCGGGGCCATGCAGGCACCCAGTGGCCAGGTCTGCCCAATTTTCAAGAGAAACCAGAAAGCCAGAATTTTTTAGCTTTTTTAAAAAAAACTCTGTTTTGAAAAAACTGGAAGGTTACAGAAATGTCACAAAGATTTCCACAAAGAAGTGGAATGTCTGGGTCATAGGATATACGCACCTATAATTTAGAGAAATGTAGGCAAATTACCCTCTTCAGAGGTCGTGCCAGCTTACCTCTCCACCAGGGATGTGTGAGATTGTGTTTCCCCACATGTTTAGCAACGTGTTAGCATTTGTTTTAATCTGATCGTAGAAAGTGTATTTGAGAATTGTTTTAATTTGTATTTTTTTTGTTAATATTTTATTTATTTATTTGACAGAGAGAGAGCAAGAGAGGGAACACAAGCAGGGGGAGTGGGAGAGAGAGAAGCAGGCTTCCTGCTGAGCAGGGAGCCCGATGCGGGGCTCGATCCCAGGACCCTGGGACCATGACCTGAGCCAAAGGCAGACGCTTAACGACTGAGCCACCCAGGTGCCCTGCTTCTACTTACTTATAGGAAATGTTTTAGAGAAATTAGTCCTTTGATGAGAGTTGCAAATATTTTTTCCCAGTTTATTATCTGTTTTTTGTTATGATTTTTTTCTACCATGTAGAAAGTTTATATATATGTGTATATGTATGTACACACACATATATATATAATTTTTTTAAGTAGTCTCTATGCCCAACATGGGGCTTGAACCCATGACCCTGAGATCAAGAGTTGTGTGCTCCATGGACTGAGCCAGCCAGGTGCGCAATAATGCATATATTTTTGTTTTAACTTAAAAAATTTTTTTTTTTATTTAGTTGGACCTCATCTTGATATAAAGTTTGAGGTAGGGATCCATCTTAATTTTTCCAGATGGCTACTCCGTTGTCCCATTACTGTTTATTGGAGAATCCATTTGTTCTCTTTGATGTGAAGTACTGTCTTTGTAACATGTTGAAGTTCCATGTGTGTTTGCATCTATTTATGGACTCTGTATTCTTTCACTGGTTGTCTATTCTTGTGCCAGTACGACACTGTTTTAATTACTGTGGCTTTGCTACAGTTCTTTTTATTGCTCTCCAGCTAATTCCCTGTCATGTTTACCAAAGTGCGTCCACCCACCCTCTTTGCTTTCTGCAAGTCCCATCTTTTACTCTCAGTGGACAACTTTCCCGCCTACTTTATTAACTAAAACAGTGAGGCCATCCTGGATGAGCTTTAATCACCCCCTCCCCAATTGCCACGATACTTCTTTGTATTTTCCTCCTCCTGTGCCCTTGAATTAGTCCCCTCTCATCAGTCATTCTGCCCCAGCCTCCCCCTGGAATCTTCAGACGGTCTTTCTCTGCAGACCTCTCCTCTACCCACGGCTTACTTGAGTCTCCTCTAGTCCAAAAACTTCTTCCTGGCTTTGCCACTTTCTCGAGGCAGTACATTTATTTCCTTGACATATTTACCAAAAACCTAGTCTCCGTTTGCCGTCCTGCCTCTTGTCCTCCCACTTATTCTTCAGAGCCCCAGTTTCCATCTTAACCACTTGACTGAAACTTGCCTCACAGGGTCACTGATGACCTGGTGGTCACTGAATCTAGGGGTCATGTGTCAGTTTATCACCCTTCAACTCCGCAGCATTTGAGACGGTTGAGCCCTCCCCCGTGAAACAGCCCTTCCCATGACTCTGAGTTGTCTGGTTGTCCCACGTCTCTCCTGCGTCTGGCCACTGCTCTGGTGCCTATTCCCCTGACCTCCCTTGACACGTTGCTTTCTCTTTTGGTGAACTGAATCCCTTCCGTGACTGTCAAATCAATGAGGATGCTCCCCACAGCTCCAGATTCCCAACTCCCAGCTCTTAGACTTGAGGGCTGAATTTCCAAACTGCCTTTTGTTGACAAACTTGAAGAGGTTGTCGTCAGTCCAAACAAGGGAAAATGAAAGCCTGCTGGAGAGGAATGATGAGAGAGGGAGGATTTACTGTCCGTTGGAAGTGGCCTTGCTGTGGAACAGTGGTTCTCAAGCTCGGCTGCACATGACAATCACCAGGAGAATTAAAAATAAAGATTCCAGTGCCCAAGCAGTTCCCCACAACCATCAGATGAGAATCTCTGGGGACAGGCCCAGACATCCATATTTTGAAAAACTCCCCAGTGGTTGCAGTGTCCAGCCAAGTTTGCAAGTGTAGAGCAGTGGGGGAGAGGGAAGAGTCTCCGTTGACCCCTGCGTTCTGGCTTTGATAAGCGGGTAGATGGACATGTGGGTCACCAAAGTAGGGATTACCAGAGGAAGGGCGGGTTTGGGGGCAGATGGTGGGTTCTGTTTGGATAGGTTGAGTTCGAGCTGCCCGTGGCACATCCAGAAGGCCCACAGATGCTTGGATTTCCCTAAAGCAGGTCTTTTCTTTCTTTTTTTTTTTTTAATTATTATTTTTTTTAAGATTTTATTTATTTATATGAGAGAGAATGAGATAAAGAGAGAGCATGAGAGGGGGGAAGGTCAGAGGGAGAAGCAGACTCCCTGCTGAGCAGGGAACCCGATGCGGGACTCGATCCCGGGACTCCAGGATCATGACCTGAGCCGAAGGCAGTCGCTTAACCAACTGAGCCACCCAGGCGCCCTAAAGCAGGTCTTTTCTGCTTTCAATCCTCCCACAGCCTGCACTGCCTCAGGATAGAGTCAGTCATGCATGCGTGCCTGGACACAGCCCACCTTCCCGGCCGTCCCTCCAAATCCTCGCTCCCACAGTGCTCACTCCCTGGCCACCGGGACTCCTCACCACTCCCTGCTGTGCTGCCTCTGAGTCTTTTCTCATGCTCTGTCCCCAAGACAAGTTCCGTGCCATCTCTGGTCAAAATCCACCCCAGTCTCAAGGTGTCTCCCTACTGTTCCCTGCCAGGACGACTGCCCCACAACATCTCATGGTCTTACCACTGATGGTGGCATCTGTGGGCAATATGTCACTTGCCAAGGGTTGGAACTGCCTCCTCCACAGAGGAGTCACCACCCAGTAACCCTACCTCGGAAAGATTCCTGGACGGAGCACATCTCCCCTTACCTGATGGCTGTGCTGCTGAGCGTCCAGTTGCAGATCTGCTGCCAGCTGTGAGCCTAGCACCGCAGGGGCTCCGGTCTTTTTGTCCCCCCACACCCAAACACAGGAAGGATAGGACCTACTCCCTTCAGGAATTGCGGCGTAGGAGAGCCTGAGTGCTGGAGGGGACAGGGCGGGGGTTAGGAAGTATAATGCATATCAGGACCTCCAGGAGGACCACAGAGTTGGAAGAAGCCCCTGAAGTCATTCTGATGTGGCGCCAAGAGCAGGATGGGGCCGAGGAGGCAGGGAAAGGTGGTGCAGGGGTGTGTCACCCTGTCTGGTTTGTGGAGACTGCTCGGAACCCCACAGACCTGCCTCAGGAACCAAGCAGACAAAGGGCAGGAGGGGAAGTGACTCGGGGTGCAAGGAGCAGAGCCCATGGGCTAGCACTACAGGGAGGAGGCGTGCCTGCCGTGAAGGAGCAGGAGCAGGGGAGCCCCCTCCCTGCTGTCCCCCCCCGCCCCATGATAGCCCTCTCACATGCGCTTCTCACACCCTCTCATCCTCTCCCTGTCTCCTTGGCCCAGGCTGATGGCAGCTGCCCTGTAGAGGTCCGTCTGCGTTCAGACCCAGATGATGCCAGAGCTATGACCGGGCCTGCAGGCGTGGCGCCGAGGGGAAATCAGCCATGGAGCAGCCACCGGGGGAAGCCCCTGAGGTCCGGGAAGAGGAGGAGAAAAAGGAAGTGGCAGAGGCAGAAGGAGCCCCAGAACTCAATGGAGGACCAGAGCGCTCACTTCCTTCCAGCAGCTGTACAGGTGAGGAGGGGGTGGCGGGGGACACAGGGTAGAGGATGCCGAGTGGGCCGAGCAGGAACCGTGCCCTCTGCAGACAGCATCATGGGGCACAGAGGGGCAGAGCCAGACAGCCGGGGTTCACACCCCTGTTCTGTTGCCCTGCAGCTGCAGGACCTCGGGCCAGTTGCACTTCTTCTTTCTGTGAAAACCACGGGGCCTGTAGGGGATGTGGACAGGGGCTTTTGTGAGAATTAAATGAGTTTGCATTTGTAATGCGTGTCGTCATCCGCTTGGTTCCCACTGCTGCTGCCCAAGGGATCCGGAGCCAATCTGCATTAACAGCACGCTGGAAAGATCAGCTGTACCTGCGGCTGTAACGATCAGTCACGACAGCTGCAGTGACCTGCTGCTGACACTCATCATTGAGCGGCCCCGTAATTAGGCATAAATGCTAAGCGGCTAGTCCGAATGACTATAATTAAGGTTACTTTTGTGCAGCTAGCCAGTTTTTAGCTGCTCTTATCTCACTTGTCGGTTCCCCTTTTGTTTATCCATTGTTAGCAGTGTAGACATTCTTCTCTGGGACCCTGTGTTATTCTCGCCCCATCTTCTTCATCATCATCATGCTACGTCCACCTTCAGGGGCACCCAGAATCCACTCCTTGGCCCCTGGTTTTCCCTGCTGCTGATGCTGCCCCTTCCCTGTCCCTGGCCCCTTCTCTGAACCCCCCCGCTTCTCTCCTTCTCCCTCCACCTAAGCGCCAGCACATTCAGCTGAGTTTTGCTCCCTTACCCTCAGAGGGAACTCAGGGTCACGAGAGGATGCGCTTCCACAAGGGACATCCTGATCTCACCGCTGGTTTCAGCTGAAGGAGATCCCGGCCATGGGTGGTGATTGAGGGCAGAGGAGTAGGCCCACCCCACAGGATGGTCTCTGGAGCCCTGTGTCAGAGTTAAGGTAGGGCAGGGCTGCTGAGGAGAGCAGGTTCCTGCCTGGCCTATAGTTAAAGAAGGCCCAAATCCTGGAGCCACACTACTTTGAACCTGCAGAACAAGTTCCTGGATTCTGCAGAGCTTCTTCCTCTTCGGGGCACGTGGCGGGTAGGGTAAGGGGAGGGCCATTATCCCATCCCTCTGATCCCACCCACATACCCAGGAATGACCAAAGTGGGCTTGGTGTGATTTCAGGACTCAAGAAAAAGTATCTCCCAACCCCTGGTTGGGAGTTGGCTGGTGATTGGAATGAGTTTAGAGACCAGCCTTTCTCAGAAGAGGAATGGCTAACCAGAGTTTCCTACACACCCTTGTGGGGGCCGTATCCCCACATGATACTCCTGTTCACGTGCAGACCAGAGCACAGGGCCTGGGTGTACAGGCAGGGCGAGGTGGACGTGGGGATGGCATCTCGGGGAGCTTTATCAGTGGGATTTAGGGAGATGTCTGGGAAAAATTTGCCCAACCACCCTTGCAGTGCTATGTGTGATGTGATTTTTAATGGATTGCATTTACCAATAAAACAATAGAGGTAGAAAGACTTCCCTGTTCAATAATTGAAACAGGAGGAGGTTTTTTAATATAATCATTATGTGTTAAAGCCATTGTATAGAAAACGTTCCCGCAAATTCTATAAGACAAACAACAGAAAAATAGAAACAGGCAGTTGATGGTTGGACAAATACAAATGGCCGGAAAACAAAATGTTTTTCAGTCTACTCACCAATCAAAGAAGACATCTTCAAAATGAGATGTCATTTAGCCTGTCGGATTAAGGGCCCTCCAGCCACCAAGGGTGGAAGGGCAGCCTGGGTATGCAGGAGAACGCTTCTTTCATTCCTCTGACCCTGCAGTTCCCCTCCTAGGAATGTATCCCATGTAAATACTCGCTCAGAGTGCACAGAGATTTCCACACTTATTTACTGCAGCACTGCTCAGAGAAGCAAAAAATTGGCAGGCGCCCATCTGTGGGCAATTGGTTATGTAAACTGTGGTAGAGCCACACTGTGGAATGCTGTGTAGCCATTAACAAGGATAGGGTGGGTCTGAATCTACTGACAGGAAAAAGAGCTCCTGCCAAATGGGGGATCCCACTGCTTAAAAATCTGTATCATGGAAGGCACTAGAAGAGTGTACATGCAAAGGACTGTGCCATTAACTCAGGGGAGTAGGATCATGGCGGAGAGGATGCATCATACGGTGGTGCACACCATTACGTATTATTCTCAAGTCTACAGTACTCTCACCGTTTAAGAAGCAAACGCGTGGCTTTTCTTTAAAAAGGTAAAGCAGTTTTGTTTCCCAAAAAAGGCCAGCAGGTGAGGGACCCTGGAGACAGAGCTTCGTCCTGTGCTGGGAATCACACAAACCAGGGCAGGAATCTCAAGTCGGTGACTGTCAGCTGTGGCTTTTGCTGGTGCCTTCACTTCTCCGTTCTCAGGCTCTGCCTTTAAAGTCTGCCCACCTCAAGGGCTGGCCGGGTAAGGTTCTCTACCCTGCCCCATGAGTCTGTGACTTTGGCCTCGAGTCCCCTCAGGAATTCAGGAGGATGGGACACAGCCTCGAGCCTTGAAACAGCAAGAAGATCCCTAGTTTGCTTCCCTTCTGACCCCTCAGAGGTTCTGCATCTCTGTCCCGAGCTCAACATCTGACAAAGAGGCAGGCAAGACAGATCTCCCCATTAGCACTCAGCAACAAGGAAACTCACACGCCCAGGGTCCCCGAGCTGGGTAGGGGTGGGGGCAGCTGTCCCCTCCTACTTCAGTGATGGGTATCATATCCACACCCTAGGAAGAGGTCAGGGGTCTTAGTGCGGGCTGGGGCTGAGGAAGATCAAGTGTCCTTCCTCCTGGCCTTGGCACCTCCTCTCTCCGCAAGCACTCAGTGGGTGTCCAGGCAGGGGCTGGCCTTTCAGTTGAGGACAAGGCTGCACGCCAGCCCTGAGAAGCCCACTGTGCAGGTGAACAGGACGACAGAAGTAAGGAGGCTGCTTAGTAACCCAGCTCCAGAGTCCCACAGAATTGGCCCTGACTTCAGAAGCTATTTGCCTGTGGGACTCTGCCAGCAAAGTAAATAGTGTTGACCCCTCCTGGCCACTCTCACAGCTATGACAACAGCGTACGTCCAGCAGTAGAGACTAGATATGCAAGAGAACTCTCATCCATACGTAAATGATCTGAGTAAGGTCAATAGTGTCTGTTTGCTGAACTTGTAATCCAAGATGGTGCAACTGATAGTTCACTGCCTGGGTGTTGGGGTTAGTGTTTACGCTGAGCCTAAACATTTGAATGATGGCATGGTGTCATCCTCAGCAGTGACATGTCTAATCGGTTATCATGATCATGAATTATTGATTAGTACTAATGAATAGTAAGAGCTCAGCCCCGGGGGTTAGGTGGTTCTAGGTTATAATTCTTAACTCTGTTACTGTATTAGTCAGGGTTCTCTAGAGAAACCGAATCCATAGGATGTGTGCATACATAGAGTGTGTGTGTGTGCGTGCGCGTGCGCACAGGTAAGGAATTGGCTCACACAACTGTGAGGGCTAGCAAGTTGAATTCTGCAGGACAGGCTAGCAGACCGGAGACCCAGGGTACTTGAGGCTGTATCTTAAGTTTGAAGGCAGTCCAGAGACAGAATTCCTTCTTCCTTAGGGAGGCCTTGGTCTTTTTCCAGAAGGCCTTCAACTGATTGGCTGAGGCCTGCTCACATTATGGAGAGCAATGATTTCAATGTTAATCCCATCTAAAAAATATCTTCACAGCAACATCTAGACTGGTGTTTGACCAAAAACTGGTCACCATGAGTACCATGGCCTGGCCAAGGTGACACATAAAATTAATGATCTGGTTAATGCCACTGTCAGCATGTTACTTAACCTCACCTATAAAAGGGTCAGAAGACCTGTTTGAAGGGTTATTTTAAGGTTCCCATGGGATTAATGGTATAAAGGGTCCAGCAGAGCGCCTGGTACACGGGAGGCGTGCACAAAAAAGAGATTATTAGTATAGACACGCACTCTTCACAGGGAAGTCAGGTTTAGGTTCAAGGCCCAGTCCCACCAGGTATTAGACAGGTAACCTTGAGCAGGTCCCTTAACCTCACCAAGTTTCAGTTTCCTCAACTTTAAATGGTGTCTGTTACTATCTTCCAAGGTGATATTGAATGATACTAACAAGCTTTTGGGGGGTGGGCGATAAATGCTGGTTCTTTCCCCCTCCCTTCCTGGGGTAGAAGGAGAGGTGGGCCTTCATGAGATGCTTGGGGGGGTCAGGCAGGGTGTGTCTGGAGTGGAAGTTCAGAGGCAGGGCAGAGCCCAGATGATGGCCATTGGGTGAGCAAGTATATTTCCTGAGAGCTCAGGAGGAGCCAGGGGAGGACGATGCTGGGCTGGCTGGGGAGAGCCGCTGTGCAGGCAGACGGCCCTCAGACTGGCGTGGCCCGTGTCCCCACCCAGCATACCTGAGGGGCAGGGACTCCTGGTAAGGGGGACAGCCTCTCAGAATCCCAGTCTCCCACCGGGAGGTCATCAGCAAGGCAGTGGGACCTTCAGAACCTGGTCCCTAGAATGGGGAGCATTCTGCCATCATTACTTTTGGGTAAAATTCAAAGATAAAACCCTAAGCCAGGTGATCAGCCAGGAAGAAACAGAACCTTTATCTTTAGAAAACCCACTCCCAGGGCACGTGGGTGGCTCAGTCAGTTAAGCATCTGCCTTCGGCTCAGCTCATGATGCCAGGGTCCTGGGATCGAGTCCTGTGTCGGGCTCCCTGCTCAGTGGGAAGCCTGCTTCTCCCCCTGCCTCTGCTGCACATGTGCTCTCTCTCTCTCTGTCAAATAGGTGAAATCTTTTTTTTTTTTTTTTTTAAAGATTTATTTATTTATTTATTTATTTGAGAGAGAGAGAATGAGAGAGAGCAAGCACATGAGAGGGGGGAGGGTCAGAGGGAGAAGCAGACTCCCTGCCGAGCAGGGAGCCCGATGCGGGACTCGATCCAGGGACTCCAGGATCATGACCTGAGCCGAAGGCAGTTGCTTAACCAACTGAGCCACCCAGGCGCCCCAAATAGGTGAAATCTTAAAAAAAAATTTTTTTTAAAGGAAAGCAAACCCACTCCCAAGCCCCCACCACTTCAGTATCCCCACTGCACATGCACTCCGGCACAAAACCTACCCCTGGAGGACGCATACACGTCTGCCCATCCTAGCGTCTCATCTCCCCTGCCTCTCTCCGCCTGCCAGTTATTTTTGTTCTTTTATTCCAGACGGGCAGGGGGTGCCCTTGTTCCACTAGCCAGCCACCACCAAGCGTTGCCAACTGCTTTCAGGTTCTGCAGCCTGTGTCTGCTCACGACCCAGGGGCGGGACAGCCATGGCCCAGCGCCCTGATAGTGCCCTGGGCCTGTTTCTCCACAGTCTCGTTTGCAGCACTAACCTCTGAGACACTCGCCCGGGGTGTCTCCTCAGGATCCGGAGCTCAGGCTGCCTCAGGGGCTGGTGGGGCCGGAGCATCTTGGCTTCTCCCAGGGTTCCCAGCGGTCCTAATGCTCCTGAGCCACGGGCCAGTGGCAGGCCAGGGGAAGTGAAAGGAGGCTTGGTCTGGTCCTGGGGGCTCTCCGGGCCTCAACAAGCAGAGACACCCCCACCTTGGATTTCCGTGAAGCTGCAGGGGAAGAGGTACAGCCAGCCAGAAGGAGGACAGGTCACGGTCCCTGCCTGTGTAGGGTACAGAGCTTGGGGAGTGCAGAATTGCAGCTTTCTGATAAGCACCGTCCTAACTCACACTGATGTTGATGTGAACTTCCAGGTCCGAGGGCTCTTCTCTGTAGTAACTCTTACTTTTCACCATGACTCAGATAGATACTCCTGTCCTCTCCATCTTACAGAGGAGGAAACTGAGGCCCAGAGGGCAGAGCTGGGTGTTGAGCCTAAGACACCGATTTGAACTCAGTCACATTCTTCACCCTCATGCCTGCTCTTCCCGAGCATCTGGAAGCTGACTTGGAGTCTCCCAAAGATCTCATCTTTGAGCCCCAAGAGGGGAGCAGTCACCTTCCCCGAGAGCCTCAGGCTTGGTGGTGGCGCCTTCCAAGTCCTGCACCCTCTGCCCGCCCCTCAGCCAGTGTTGCCACTCGCCGTGTCGTATTCCAGCTTTCTTAGCTCATTCTCACCTCAGCTAGTCGAGGGCAGGGTGTGGATCCTGCCGTGCACACAGCGGGTGCTCACAAATGTCCGCTGAATGAAAAGAGAGGGTGGCATTGCCACGTGCAGTGCAAGTGCCCAGACCCCTGCCCGGCCTCCGAGGCCAGGAGGGAGAACACAGAGGGCACCACCAAAAGGTTGGTGGCTGCGGACAAGACTCGGTGGTGGAGGTGAGCTTAGAGATCCAAAGGCGGCGTGATTAGAGATGTCCCACGTCTAGCAGAGGAGGCAGATGTGTAAGCCACAAAACACAGCTGCTTACACGAAG
Organism: Phoca vitulina; assembly: GCF_004348235.1. NCBI lineage: Eukaryota > Metazoa > Chordata > Mammalia > Carnivora > Phocidae > Phoca > Phoca vitulina. Next base: position 47,065,830 of record NW_022589714.1, on the reverse strand, counting down.
TGACACAGGGAACATGCACACAGACCACACAGATCAGAGGGGGGAGGGCTGGAAACCCTCCTGCTCAGCCGCCACACAGGTCTCTACAAAGGGTTTTCACACGTGATCTCATTTTCTCCTGACAGCTCATAACATGAGTTCTCTTGCCCCTATTCGGAGGCATCCAGGCGAGGCGGAGACTGCCCAGCCCCTGCAGCCGGTTGGCGCCGAGTGCAGGACCAACCCAGGGAGCTTGAGGTCCACTTACTTGCTCCATAGTCACTGTCCCGTGCCTGCTCCCATCCCGTAGCAGCACCCTGGGGGCAGAGTTCCTGCCCTGTGGCCCTTACGTTCTGGTAGAGGGCACCCAACGCTGAGTGAACACACACGGACTGTCGTGTGGTGGCAAAGGCTATGGAGAAAACCAGAGTGGCTCTGCCCTCCCAGGCTGCAGGCCCCCCTGCAGCACTGCCCAGGAGACGGAGGGAGCCCACTCTCCCCCATCTGTGGGCTGAGGCGGGTCGTTACACCCCCTGGAATGACCGATGGTCGGGAGCGAAGGCCCTGGGACGGGACAGGCTATTTTACCTCACACCCCTGCCCTTACCAGCCCAGGAGGGCAGCGGGCTGTCTGGTCCTCTATTCTGTGGTCAGCTCATGCTCCCCTCCCTGTGGCCCAGGTAGGGTCTGGCTGAAGGCTTTCCTGCTGTCACTCCTAGGGCCCAAGGCGGAGCTGAGGAAGGTGTGAGAAGAGTGGAGTACACTTCGGTCTAGGGAGGGTGGGTTACTCTGTGGGAGGGAAATCAAGATATTTTGTGGAGTGACCTATATTTGGGTGACAGACCAGGAGCAACACCAGCCTGGGAAATGTTAAGTCTGGGCTCAGCTTCACGGCCTGGGTCTCCCTAAGGTGCCATCCTGCTCTGAGCCACTGACTCTCTGGTCTGGGGATTTAGCCCCTGGCCCTGAGGAGGTTGCTCAGTCATCAGGAAAGAGAGCAGAGAACAGCAGATTGGCAGGACAGGCGGCATGTGGGGTCATGCAGCTGGCCCTGGGCCGGGACACTGGGGCTCAGGGCCGGGCTCATGGCCGGGCTCATGGCTGAGTGTCTAGGGGAGAGATTCCAAAGAGACTCCCAGAAATTCTTACCGAGTCAGCTGACAGCACATACACCCTGAAGTCATTGCCTTAGTCTAGTGCTTTCCTTGCGTATACTTACAACACCTGGTTCAAACATCTTGTACACTTAATAGAAAAAAACCTGGGGAAATTCAGTATGTTGCCCAGTCAGCATGAATGGTACCTGCCTTCTTTCTACTTGAGCAGGAAGTTTTGTAAGAATGGATTTGAGCTTCTTGAGATATCCTTTACAGCATCTCTGGAGTCCACACAAGAATCGAATTTCCCAGGAGAGGTGGGTGGAGGGCTGCAGTCTCCCTAACACTCATTTCATACAACCCTACATGGGCCCACACAGTGGAGCCTCTTAAGCTAGGAGGGCTACTTCCCAAGTTCAGTCTGAAGAGATTCTGTCTTCCTCCTCTTGCTCCCTTCCCCCCAAAACACAATCATCCCCCCCAAAACACACACACACACACCCCTTCCTCCTCCCCAGTGGTGAGTACAGCCCAGGAAGGCTCTGACTTCCCCCCCAATAGTGATAGCTGCCATTCCCCAAACGCCTGCTGTATGTCAGGTCTGAGGAAAAGCCCCATGGTCTAGATGAAGAAACCGATCCTCAGAAAGGTTGACTCCTTGAGGCACATAGCTCTTAAGTGTCTGAGCTGAGTGAGGGCTGCTTAAGAAACATGGGCTCTTCCCATCACCTGCTCTGCCCCATGGGCTCTGGTCACCTCCCCTACCCCCGTCCTGGCCGAATATGAAGGCACCCCTGTGTCGTGTGTCTGCAGACCTCTCCCGGAGCTCCTCGCCACCCTCACTGCTGGACCAGTTGCAGATGGGCTGTGACGGGGCCTCGTGTGGCAGCCTCAACATGGAGTGCCGTGTGTGCGGGGACAAGGCATCGGGCTTCCACTATGGTGTTCACGCGTGTGAGGGGTGCAAGGTAGGGCCCGCGGCGAGTGGTGGCTGGCGGCTGGGGCTGTGTTTACACGGAGAGCTGACCTGCCAGAGAGGCCGGGCCCTCACAGTCCCCACTGTGGAATTCTCACCTGGGCGGCTGCCAGGCCCTTGGGCCCATTCCAGGCCACCGCCCTGGGTCCTGCTGGTCCCTGGTGAGGCCTGCCCTGTCCAGCACTGCCCCAGCCTCTCATGTGGGCTGGCTGGCTGCTGGCGCCCCCTGGGGACATAGCTCTAGAACACCGGCTGGGCAGAATGAGGGTCTTGGGCTCAACCATCACCCTGGCGGCAGTGTTTCCTGCACCTCAAGGCCCGGAAGGGCCTTTTTGAGGGAAAAAAGGAAACTTTACATTTCTTTCTCCAGGGGTGCTTTCAGGTTCATCCTCCTACCTGCACGCCCATCAAAATTGTACATATTATTTTACCACACCGCCGCCTAGAAAATACCTAGAACCAGATACTTTTATGAATAAACCAGATTACCCACAATACAGTTTTAGGTTACCAAACTCACAAGGAAGCATTTAAAATAAAGAATTAAATATAGATAGATCTCAAAGGCTTTAGAGTTGTTTACTATCCTCCTCCCTCCCCTCCAAAAGAAATTTCTCCCAATTACTTCCAGATTTCAGGAAGGTTGACATTTACACCCAGAACTGGGGCCCCTGACGTCACAGAACCCACGGGGCAGAGCAGGACCCTGAGCTTCCTGTGGCTCTGCCTCACCTCTCGCCCGCCCCTCAGGGCTTCTTCCGCCGGACGATCCGCATGAAGCTGGAGTACGAGAAGTGCGAGCGCATCTGCAAGATCCAGAAGAAGAACCGCAACAAGTGCCAGTACTGCCGCTTCCAGAAATGCGTGGCGCTCGGCATGTCGCACAACGGTGAGAGCCGCCCGGGCCTGGCGTGGCCTGGTGGGGGGGCCCTCGGAGCGGTGCCCTGCGCGCAGCAGGTGCGGCTTGACGCAGCAGCTGGCGAAGACCGGCCTTCCCCGGACGGCTCCGGCTCCGCGTCCGCTGTGGGGCCCCGGCCTGGGGCGCTCACCCTCGCTGGCCCAGAGGGGGACTGGGAATTGACCCAGCACCTCAAGCCTGGCTCAGGTGACCCGAGACAGCATAAAAAGCCACTGCCCAAGCTGGGGATCGCCTCAGCTCTCCTTGGTTACTGAAGGCAGGCAGGAGCCAGTGAGGGACCACACGGGTCCGCTGCCAGGAGCCAGGCAGGAGCTTCCTGGAGGCTGGCCTCTCCCGGGAGACAGATCCCGCCCTGCACTTGGGCCTCCTACAGAGTCTTGTCTTCAGACCCCATACAGTAGGATTTTGCAGAGCCACCTGCCCCTTTTGCCTGTCTGGGTCAGACCCCGCCCTGCCCTCCCAGAGGACTGGGGAGAGCCTCTTGTTTAAATGTCTCCACTCACAGCTACCCTGTCTTGCCTTTTAGATGGTAGCGGGACCGAGCCCTCCACCTGAAGCTTTTCCTAGATGGTGGGGCCTGGCAGATCTGGGGTTTGGTCCCACCCTTCAGTCTGTATCTGCCCGAGCTCTGTTCCTTGGGTGGGCTGAGCGGATTTCCTAGGAGATCTCAGGGCCAACTCAGTTCTTCTCACTTTTTCTCTTAGAGAAGCCAGATTTCTATCCTGTTCCATTACTAATGACTAACTTTTTAGTGCTTACTGTGTGAATATTCTTATTTTTTGACAGTCCAGTGAGATTTCAGTATTAGCCCATTTTTCTTATGAATAAAGGTGAAATAGCCTGCCTATTTCTGCCAAGCTGGAACTCAGGCACAGGCCTTTGACACCAGAAACTGTCTTCCTACGCATCACACTGCACTGCCTTCCAGGCACAGTGGCTCAGTTGACTCCCTGAGGAGTTAGGGCCTTTGTGTGCGTGCCAGGCACTGTGAACAAGACAGAATCCCTGTCCCCCAGCGCTTGCATTCTGGAGGGGTCCCCCAACATTCCAGTGTGCTGGCCATAGAGCTTCTGAGGGTCCTGGGCTCAAAAAACGTGTCTCCATTTTTGGCCCACATACCTGTTGTGAGACAAGGAGGTTAGAGGTGCTAGCTCCTGCCTGGGCTCCTCAATCACCCCCCCTCACCCCCCACCCCCCAATACAGCCATCCGCTTTGGCCGAATGCCAGAGGCCGAGAAGAGGAAGCTGGTGGCAGGGCTGACGGCAAGCGAGGGGAATCAGCACAACCCACAGGTGGCTGACCTGAAGGCCTTCTCCAAGCACATCTACAACGCCTACCTGAAAAACTTCAACATGACCAAAAAGAAGGCCCGCGGCATCCTCACCGGCAAGGCCAGCCACACGGCGGTGAGTGTCACTGCTTGGCCTGGCAGCCCCGGGCTCTGGGCCCTGCCGCCGCCTGCCTGACTGCTGGGAGAACCGGGCCTCCTCCCTCCCCTCACTTCGTGGTACAGGCTGGGGGCATGGGGAGCACATGGGCGGGGGTCCTCCCAAGGCCTGGCCTCTAACGGGGCCTGGTTTTCAGCCCTTTGTGATCCATGACATCGAGACACTGTGGCAAGCGGAGAAGGGCCTGGTGTGGAAGCAGCTGGTGACCGGCCTGCCCCCCTACAAGGAGATCAGCGTGCACGTCTTCTACCGCTGCCAGTGTACCACGGTCGAGACCGTGCGGGAGCTCACCGAGTTTGCCAAGAGCATCCCCAGCTTCAGCAGCCTCTTCCTGAACGACCAGGTGACCCTTCTCAAGTACGGTGTGCACGAGGCCATCTTCGCTATGCTGGCTTCCATCGTCAACAAGGATGGCTTACTGGTGGCCAACGGCACTGGGTTCGTCACCCGGGAGTTCCTGCGGAGCCTCCGGAAGCCCTTCAGTGACATCATCGAGCCCAAGTTTGAGTTTGCGGTCAAGTTCAATGCCCTGGAACTTGATGACAGTGACTTGGCTCTCTTCATCGCGGCCATCATTCTCTGTGGAGGTAAGTGAGGGTGGGGCCGCCCTGCTGGGGGTCGGGCCCCCACCGCGGGGCGCCAGGCCTGAGCGCGCACAGTGTGGGGAGGTGCCCTGTGATGAGAGCCGTGCGACACGCGATGCTCCGACTACATGGAGGACCGGCTCCCTCTTCTCGATGGAGAGGAGACAGAAAAAAGACTGCAAAGAAATAATGCCAATATGTTAACGGGGATGATTTCTGACGGTGGAGAAATTCTCCATATTTTGCCTGCATTTTTCAGATTCCGCTGCAATAACTAGAATAATCATCCTGCTCACAGTGCCATAGAGCTTACTTCGTGCCAGGCACTGTTCTGGTTCCTTTTCCTAGATTATAACTCATTTGGTCCCCGCAGCAGCCTGTGCAGAAGGTACTTCTGTCACCCCGTTTTACAGATGACAAAACTGAAGTCAGAGAGGCTGCCGAGTGGCCCGCCCACAGCCTCCTCGCTAGCCTGTGGTAGGGACGGGAGTTGAATCCAGACAGTGAGTCTCTTAACCATGAGGTCATACTGCCTTTTTCAGAAGAAAAAACAAACAAATGAAGGAGATGGGCCGGGACCTGGGGTGGAGGGGCTAGAATACTCAGTAGAACAGTCACTGACAGAACAGGGCTTGGGTCTGTCACAGCAGTAGGTCTGCTGTCCCCTGGGTAGAGGCAGGGGAGCTCCTCTGCCGCCCCCAGAGCCTTCCAAGCATGCCTGCTCCCTCCCACACCTCTGCCCTGTGTCCCCACAGACCGGCCAGGCCTCATAAACGTGCCCCAGGTGGAGGCCATCCAGGACACCATCCTGCGTGCCCTCGAGTTCCACCTGCAGGCCAACCACCCGTACGCCCAGTACCTCTTCCCCAAGCTGCTGCAGAAAATGGCTGACCTGCGGCAGCTGGTCACCGAGCACGCGCAGATGATGCAGCGCATCAAGAAGACCGAGACGGAGACCTCGCTGCACCCCCTGCTCCAGGAGATCTACAAGGACATGTACTGAGGGCGTGCGCCCAGGGCCTCTGGGGGCGGGCAGACAGAGCTGGGACAGACGCCACTCACGGGACTTTTCCGGAGAGCAGCCCCGGAGCCCTGGGCGCACGTGGGCCCGGAGCAGTGGAATCACACTCCTGCGCTCAGACACACGGCCTCCTGCTCCCTGCGTTCCCTCCCTCCCCTTCTTCATCTGCCTCTTTCTCAGATCCTCTTCTCTAATTTCTTTGCTCGCTCTCTCTCTCTTCCTCTCTGTAGGTTTCCCCTCTTCCTTCCTCCCTGGCCTTCCCTTTCTCTCTCTCCCCATCCCTATGTCTGTCCCTCTTTCTCTTTCTGTGAGACAGTTTGTGTTACTTCACCAGCAGCATGGAACAGGTCCTCTGCTTTTGTCCGCCCCGTCCCCTGTCCCCCAGGAGCAGGGAGGAATGGGCCTGCCCTCCGCACCAACAGTCACCTGTAAGGGTAGGCACCTCACTTCTCCTGTCTTCACAGCAAAGGACATGGGCCAGCCAAAGAAACACTAAGCTCTCTGGGCCCGGCTTCCTGGGGAAGCCACGCAGGGCCCGGGCTGACTGCAGCAATGGCCCCCAGTCACGGGGGCCCTGCCCTGAGGGCCAGGACGCCTCCCCCAGACTGTCACCGCCCTCCCCTACCCACCCAACCCCTCTCTAGCAGCACACCCCAGCCCCACTATTACCAACGCCCTCTCTGTTCTTTTCACCAGTCTTCCAGGCCAGTGTCACTGATGGTCCCCTGCGCTGGCCGCCAGGGGACACCCCTAGCCTGGAAGGAGATGGGCTTCCCTTCAGGTGGGGGCCCCCACTGAAGAGGAGCAAGCCTCAAGGGAGGCGGAGGTTGGCAGAAAAGGCAGCAAGTGGTGTACTTAATTCTGAGCCCAGGCCTTGGGGTCATCGGCAGCCCCTCTCCCACCACTCTGCAGCAGCCACCACCCATGACTCCTGTTTCTCAGGAGTTCCTGGCCTCAGCCTCAACCAGGAGCCCAGAGGAAGCTCACGCACGCCCCCACCCCCCAACACTCCAGCACACACAAGCACTGAATCACTTTACCTGGTTCCACACCCCTCACCCTCCCTTCCCCGAGGCAGATGGGCCAGAGGGGCCTCCAGGTGAGTGGGCAGAGCTGCGCCCTCGTTCCCAGATCCCTTGGTGGGCAGGGGTGCCCTGCTGAACCAGCCCAGCACCTGCTCATGCGGGAGGTGCCAGGGATAAACTGATCCCGCTCAGTGTGACATCCATTTGTCCCAACAGTTCTGCTGCTCTCCCTTTCCCCTGTATTCAGCCCAGCCGGTCACCGGGAACTCCCCCTACACAGCTTCTGGTGACCAAGGACCTTGCCAGGCCCAGTCCCACTCCTCTGGCCCTTGCATCTACCCTTCCCCTCCTCCCAGGTGAAGTGTTCGGCCTCAGAGGAGGGACTGAAGCCCAGCTTGGATGCTGTGTCTGAGCAGGAAGTCAGCCCACCCAGCCTGCTTCACCAGGAAGGAAACTGGCCTGGAAGGGTGAGGGACTGGTGAGGGTCTCAGAAAGGTTGGGGAAGACCTGAGGTTAGAGTCCCGTCCATCTGCCCCTGCCTTCCATGCCCTAGGATCAGTCTCCACTGACAGCTCCCACCACCACCCCCAGCTGACCAAGGATCGGGGTTAGGGTGCTCCCTTTGAGCCAGCGCCGTGAAGGGAGAGATGCTGTGCCTGCCCCCACCCCCTCCGCCACCACGCCCCCCCGCCCCCCCACCCAGGCCTGGTGCTGAGGATATGGCTCTTCTCAGTGTCCGAACACAATCTCCAAAATCGAAATGTATATTTTTGCTAGGATCCCCAGCTTCCTGTGTTTTTAATATAAATAGTGTACACAGACTGACAGAACTTTAAATAAATGGGAATTAAATATTTAAGAATTGATGTAGGCTGACTCCGTTTTTTACAGGTTTTTCCTGGGGGCTGATCGGATTCCTCCCCCTCCTCCCTATCCAGTGTGCAAAGGGGGAAACCAGGCTGGGCAAATGAGACTTGGGGGTGCAGGCCAGGAGAGCTGATCCACCTTTTCCAATCACCTGCTTTGCTCTCCACTCATCGGTCAGCAAAGGTGGAGGACTGAGGTGCCTGCCCTGCACGGGGCATCTGGGGGACGAGTGGGAGAACGGTACACACACCTTTGGTGCCGTGGTACCAACTCTGTTGGCGTGAGGAGGGCCTGGGAAGGGCTCCGAAGGGCCCTGGAGGAGGCATCACCCGCACAAGAGACCAGGGCTTTCCTCAGCCAGCACCCTAGTTTTCACCTTTACTTCCCGGGGTGCCACCTTCACAGAGAGCCGGGCCCTCCACAGCCCATGGGCTCGACTGCAGTGAGGCAAGTTCAGGGCAGACTTCGGTGCTTGTCTAGCCAGGAAAACAGACACCCCGAAACATTCCAGAGTGGGGAATGTACTCTAGGAAATTGTGACCAAACTATCAAAAGGAGTGAAAGATCAAAAGGGGGGAAATTGAGGCCATCCGTTAGTAACTGGGCAGACACCGTCAGCCCTAGGGCTGTGTGGGAAATGGGATCATCTAGTGGCCAGCATCACCAGAATCCCCACGGACACTGCAGAAACCAGGAGCCCGGAGCCGCCCGCCAAGGTGACTGCAGGACCAGAGTCCACGCTCACGACACCGAGGGCTGCCAGGGTGCCGGCCGTCACGGCCGCTGCTCTGCCCCCGGGACCTCATGCCCTGAGCAGGAAGCCTGGAGCTCCACGCAACTCAGCCGCTCCCGCCAGAAGCGCCATCAGAGTCCCTTTCAAGTCTGACACTTGCCTCCCTGTTTTCTCTGTTGCTGGCCGGAGCGATCTGATCTCTGTCAAGCCCCATAGGGTTCATCTCAGCCAGGAGAGGGACAGGCCCAGGGGAACAGGAGGACCTGAGGAGGAGGAAGAGGAATGCTTAGAACAGGGGCGTCTCTGAAATTGATAGCCTTGCTTACGATGGAATCTTCTGGTTTGCTTGATTGATTTTGCTCACGTCAAGTTGAAGACTGGCTCAGTTGTTAATGGCCAGTCCTCTTCCCAGCACTAAAGAGGTAAGAGTAAAGGATACCAAAGAACTAGATAGCACTCAGTTGAGGGAGAAGGTATTGTCTCTGTGCGAGTTTTCTGTTGTTACCTGGCTGCAAAGAGACAGCATCACTTCATTCTGGCAACTTGTTAATATCACTAAGTGATACTCTTTATTAAGCTCCTAGTTCGTGTCGGGCATTCTACATACGTCACCTCTTAATTCTCACCACTACCCTACAGGTAAATACCATCACCTGCCCTTTACAGGTGAGGACGCACAATGAGAGAGATTAGCAAGTGTGCCTGGGGCCACTCAGCTGGGAAGAGGCATATTGATCCAGGGCCTTAGGACCTCTGCTTTTTACCCATGAGCAAAACTTGGGGAGCAAGTCGATCTCTTTTTAATGATACTCAGGACAAATGAATCAGTTAGACTGAAAGAGAAGAAAGCAACCTTAAGAGAATTAGAAGCTACTATCTTTGTAATAGTTCTTTTAAAACTTCAGCAATAAGGGGCGCCTGGGTGGCTCAGTTGGTTAAGCGTCTGCCTTCGGCTCAGGTCATGATCCCAGGGTCCTGGGATCGAGCCCCGCGTTAGGCTCCCTGCTCAGCAGGAAGTCTGCTTCTCCCTCTCCCTCTGCCTGCCGTTCCCCCAGCTTGTGCTCTCTTGCTCTCTCCCTGTCGAATAAATAAATAAAATCCTTAAAGGGGCGCCTGGGTGGCTCAGTTGGTTAAGCGACTGCCTTCGGCTCAGGTCATGATCCTGGAGTCCCTGGATCGAGTCCCACGTCGGGCTCCCTGCTCGGCAGGGAGCCTGCTTCTCCCTCTGACCCTCCCCCCTCTCATGTGCTCTGTCTCTCTCATTCTCTCTGTCTCAAATAAATAAATAAAATATTTAAAAAAAAAAAAAAATCCTTAAAAAAAAAAACAAAAAACTAATGCAATACGTTTATTTCAATAAGAAAGAAAGATGGGGCGTGCCTGGCTGGCTCAATGGGTGGAGCATGCAACTCTTGATTTCAGGGTTGTGAGTTCAAACTCCACATTGAGAGTGGAGCTTACTTTAAAAAAAGAAAGAAAGAAAGAAACAGGGTCTCAGGCTGGTAATATCCCTGGGGAGCCCGGAAGAAGCAGATGCAAAACCTCTCTGGATGACATGTACAGGCAGGAAGTACAGAATTCCCACAAAATTAAAAAAAAAAAAAATGAAGAAAATCCTGCATGAAAACAAATAGCCATAACAACCAGTGAAATTAGAGCACCTGGGGACATCCAAAAATATAACCTGAATATATTATAAGAAATAAATATGGGCGCCTGGCTGGCTCAGTCCATAGAACATGTGACTCTTGATATCCGGGTCATGAGTTCGAGCCCTACACTGGGGGTAGAGATTACCTTAAAAAAATTTTTAAATCTTAAAAAAAAAAGAAATATCGTTTATATTATTAAAAAATACAAAGAAAAAATCAAAAACCATAAGGAGAAATTTGTTTTTTAAGGGAAAAAAACATTTTTAAAGAAATACCTGGAACTTCCAGGGGCACCTGGGTGGCTCAGTTGGTTAAGTGTCTGCCTTCAGCTCAGGTCATGATCCCAGGGTCCTGGGATCGAGCCCTGTGTGGGGCTCCCTGCTCAGCGGGGAGTCTGCTTCTCCCTCTCCCTCTGCTCCTCCCCACTGCTCATTCTCTCTCAATCAAATAAATAAAATCTTAAAAAAATAATACCTAGAACTTCCAGAAAAAAGAAAAAAACCCAACGATCTAAAAAGCAGGTTAGAGGGGCTCCTGGGTGGCTCAGTCGTTAAGCATCTGCCTTCGGCTCAGGTCATGGTCCCAGGGTCCTGGGATCGAGCCCCGCATCGGGCTCCCTGCTCAGCGGGAAGCCTGCTTCTCCCTCTCCCACTCCCCCTGCTTGTGTTCTCTCATGCTTCCCCCCCCCCTCTCAAATAAATAAATAAAATCTTTAAAAAAGAAGAAGCAGGTTAGATACCACCAAAGAGGTCATTTTTGCACCTCGAGAAAGACCTATTGAAATTATCCAGAAAATAGTACAGGCAAACCAAAATGGAAGATGTCGACAGGAAGAACAGCAGTACAAATTCTTACACACTGAGAAGCGAGTAGAAGTTGGTATAATCCACTTGAAAAACAGCTTAGCAAAACCTAGTAAAGCTTAAATGTGCCTGTGGGCTGTGGGGGTGTCAGGGAGGTTCCATCCCCCGGGAACGTAGCCCTTAGTTTCCATGGCTGCAGGGTGCCCAGCGGATTTCCTCTCCGGAAAGTGCTCTTGCTGAAGGCAGCTGCCTTGCCCAGGATAAGCTCACCTCCCAGGGGCAGCCTATAGCCAACACTGGGGTATGAGACCAAGCCACCCTGCCTGTTTGGGACAGCTTGAAGGATCACCCCAGCTCCAGAGTCCAAGCTTCTGCTGCAACTACATTGTAATTTAGCTTCTCTCTCTATGCCGTCCCGCCTCCTTCCAATTCCCTACAGCTGTTGTTCCAAAGAGCACTCCCCACAGAGTGTCCTGCAAGTAACCCTCCAAATGTATTTCCTGGAGAAACCAACCTGACACCATACCCTGGTGTGAAACCCACAAAACTACATAAAGACTCCTATAGGTTTTCACTGCAGCAATAACAAAAACTTGGAAACAAAATAGCGTTCATCAACAGGAAAATGGATACACTTGATATATTTACAGTGTAAAAAAAACTAGAAGAAACCCATGGGAAAAGATTTTTATATAATCTTTTAAAGATTTTTTATTTATTTATTTGACAGAGAGAGAGAGACAGGGAGAGAGGGAACACAGCAGGGGGAGTGGGAGAGGGAGAAGCAGGCTTCCCGCTGAGCAGGGAGCCCGATGCGGGGCTCCATTCCAGGACCCCAGGATCATGATCTGAGCCGAAGGCAGACGCTTAACGCCTGAGCCACCCAGGGGCCCCATGTTTTTGTATAATCTTGAGGTGGATAGACCTTTCAAGTCTATTATATACACAAAAGTTTCTAAGTTTCATGCAGCATACACAAAACTTAAGAGTCTATAAAATAAAAAATGAAACACCTTACTATACATACATCTTAAAAATTAATTCCCAGAGCTAAAACCATAAGACATTTTAAATCAACCATGTAAAAAAAAAAAAAAGGTGACATAATCAGACAAAGAGCTAATTTCCTTAATATATAAAGAACACCTATGAATCAATAAATAAAAGGTCAACAACTGATAGAAAAATGGTCAAAGGATATGAACAGAAAAAGAAATGCCTCTTAAACATATGAAAAGATGCTTGGAACACCTGGCTGGCTCAGTCAGTAGAGATAGGGCTCTTGAACTCGGGGTCTTGATTACAAGCCCCACGTTGGGCATAGCATTTACCTAAAAAACAAACATGGAAAGATGCTCAATTTTACCCATAATAAGAGAAATAAAAATTAAAACTACAATGAGATACTGTTTTGTTTTGTTTTTAAGATTTTATTTATTTATTTGACAGAGAGAGACAGCGAGAGAGGGAACACAAGCAGGAGGAGTGGGAGAGGGAGAAGCAGGCTTCCCGCAGAGCAGGGAGCCCGATGTGGGGCTCGATCCCAGGACCCTGGGATCATGACCCGAGCCAAAGGCAGACGCTTAACGCCTGAGCCACCCAGGCGCCCCGAGATACTGTTTTTTAAATCACCAAATTAACAAGTACTAACAAGTGTGATGACATCGTGTTGGCAACAAGGGTGTGCAACACCAGGCACTCCCATACTGCTGGTGGGAGTGTAAGTGGTCACAGCCTCCACAGAGGGAAGATTGGCAGCACCGATGAAAATTTTTTAAAAATAATTTTGATCCATTTATAGCGGTATGGATGGAGCTAGAGAGGATAATGCTAAGTGAAATAAGTCCACCAGAGAAAGACAAATACCATATGATCTCATTCGTGTGTGGAATTTAAGAAACAAAACCAACAAGCAAAGGGAAAAAAATCAGACAAACCAAGAAACGGACTCTTAGAGAATAAAGTGATGGTGACCAGAGGGGAGGGGGTCAAGAGGATGGGGGGAAATAGGTGATGGGGATTAAGGAGGGCCCTTGTGATGAGCACAGAGTGATGGATGGAAGTGATGAATCACTATATTGTGCACCTGAAACTAATATAACACTGTGTGTTAACTACCTGGAATTAAAATAAAAACTGGACATAAAACGTAATAATTTTGATCCAAAGTGGACTCCATAGCTCAGTGTTCAGAGCAGTGGTCTTATAATAATGTTGAGCCAACAAAAGTAAAGGAAATAACAAAAATGTCCAAGACTATTGGTCCCAATCTATGATCTCAATGTACTGATAGACATAAGTTGTTTAAATTCAATTTTAAAATTGCTCCTTTAATTTTTATTTATTTTTATTTTTTTTAAGATTTTATTTACTTATTTGACAGAGACACAGCGAGAGAGGGAACACAAGCAGAGGGAGTGGGAGAGGGAGAAGCAGGCTTCCCGCCGAGCAGGGAGCCCGATGCGGGGCTCGATCCCAGGACCCTAGGATCATGACCTGAGCCGAAGGCAGACGCTTAACGACTGAGCCACCCAGGTGCCCCGCTCCTTTAATTTTTAAGTGAATTCCTCTTATTTGGTGTTCTTAAACTTCTCTTCCATAGGGGACAGTGCAGTCTAGTGGAGAGAGCATGAGCTTCGGAGGCATAAGATGGGACTTGAGGGAGTCTTAGAAATAGAACCACAGAGGGGCGCCCAGCTGGCTCAGCCAGAAGAGTGTGCGACTCTTGGTCTCGGGATCCTGAGATTCGAGCCCCACGTTGGGCATAGAGATTACTTTAAAAAAATAATAAAATAAATAGAACAGGACTGTTAAACCTCACAGTCCTCCTTCCCCTATCTCCGCATCCTTCTTGGGCCCAACCCATGGTTCTCCCCACGGCAAGCTATGAATCCACCAGATCTTTATCCTGCCCAAGAGAGAGGCTCTGCTTGGTGGACGGACTGTCATCCAATCTGAGGTGTCCTCATTGGATAAAGCCTTGGGCAAACCCCCTCCTGGCCACCTCTCATGGAAGCCCTTGCTGAGCTGAGGCATAGACTCTTCTAATTTCTGTGCCCAGGGGAGCAAACTGGCTTCAATGGCAAACATAGACCAGGCCACAGCGACTTTCTGTAGAAAGAACATCTTGGTCCCAGAGGCAGGTCCCCAGAGCCTCTTGGATCTGTCCAGTACGTGGCCCCTCTGGACAGGCCTCCCTGGACCCCATGCCTGGCTTATACCATCTCCTGAACGCTCCAAAGCCTCCCAGCCCACCCTCTGATTTCTCCACCAACCTCAGCTCCACATGTGGGGTTTACATAGCCCTGGAGTTGAGGGAGGCCCCACTCTGGACTCCTCAGTGGTAAACCCCTCCCGGACACCACAAATTACTTCCTCAGCCCTGAGACTCGCAGCTTCCGAGACCTTTGGTCCTAGGTCTCAGGTCCTTGTATCCCCTCCTCACCCTGCCCCTCTGCACCCTTGAAGTTTTAAACCATTCCCCAGTTTACTCCAGTAATCACCTAGGGATCCCTGAAGGCCCTCATGCTCCACCCCACCCACTTCCTGGAGCCTGGACTGGGCTGCTCAACCCCGCAGCCTCCCAACCGTCCTGCCTCCGCCCTCTATCCCTCCCCTCTGCAGACCTGGGGCCAAGGGAAGGGGCAGGCCTGGCTGGGGAGCCCCTCCTCCTTTTGCCCTGCCTGGAGAGGGAGGATAAAGGTGCACCGGAGCAGCCTGCTTGATTCTCACTGGGGGCTGCAGCTGGAATGGGCTCCACGCGGGCAGATGGTAGCGGCCACGGTAGAGAGAGCAGCCCCGGCTCCCAGCGGCCATGCAGGTAGGGGGTCTGGGTCTCAGGGGAACCCAGGGAAGGTGGGAGAAAAGGCTTTGAGGTTCGGCCTGGCTTTCGAAAGCCCAGTGTCTAAGAATGTGGGGTGCATCAGGCCAAGGAGGGGCTTCCTTGCCCCCACCCCACTGTTGGAAGGGTCTGGAGATCACTTCCCATGCCCTCATAGCCCAGAGGAGGAGACTGAGACCAGAGAGGAGAAAAGACACACCCAGGCTGCACAGCTCCGTCAGGGCTAGCTCAGGTCTGACCGTTCCCCAGTTGCCTTCTTTCTCTTCCACTCAGCAAAGATTTCTCTGCCCAGAAACACCAAACAGTGGGTGGGATCTGATGTCCTGTCACCTCTATAGCCCCAGGACTTAGCATGGAGCCGGATGTTCGTAAACGTTTGAATGGAAACAGGGCAGGTTGAACATTATGCCATGAGAGAGTCATTCCTTTGGGTATGCTCACTGCTCCAGCAACCCAGGCACTAAGCCCCTTCTGCTGCCTCCCAGGCCTGGATTACCTGGGCCTTTCGGCTGCTCTGTCCCTCCCCCTTGGCCTCAGAGCTTGGCTTGAGAAATTCCCCCAGTCAGGCAGCCCTCACGCCTGACAAGTGAATCTTGGTTACCTAGAGAACGATTGGGCTGAATGAGGACACCTGGGTCCTAGCTCTTGTTCCGAGTCCCAGGTCAGTTACTTTACTTCTCTGAGCCTCAGATTTGGAAAACAAAAAAAGACTCCTGACTTTTAAGGCTTGTTTTCAAAATTAAATGAACTAATTTGGTGTTTTCACAAGCAATGTGTGTTTCATTGGCACATTAAGGGTGGGTGGGTGCAGGGCCCAAAACAAATAACAATAAAAACAGGTTTAAGCAATGCTGGGTTAGATGGGACAGGCTCCTTTGCAGGGCTTATCAGAGCCGTTTGTTTGTTTAAGATTTATTTATTTATTTTAGAGTGTGTGAGAGCGTTGGGGGAGGGGCAGAGGGAGAGAATCCTCAAGCAGACGCCCCACTGAGCACGGAGCCCCACATGGGGCTCGATCCCACAACCCTGAGTTCATGACTGAGCTGAAACCAAGAGTTGGACACTTAACCGACTGAGCCACCCAGGTGCCCCTACCAGAACCTTTTATATGTTCACGTACAATAAACGATATATAGCATGACTCTAAGAAAATATAGAAGGAAGAGATACTCAAATGGATTTGATCACAAAGCCCCTAGCCCCTTTTCTTGTGGCTCATCGAAGGGGCTGACGCCCCCTGTGGACACGCTTGGAGAGCTCTTGTCGCTGAGCCGCTCAGCTTGTGAAGGAGGTAGTTGGTGGCCCCAAATAGTCCCACTTTAAAATAAAACAATAGGGGCGCCTGGGTGGCTCAGTCGTTAAGCGTCTGCCTTTGGCTCAGGTCATGATCCCAGCGTCCTGGGATCGAGCCCTGCATCGGGTTCCCTGCTCGGCGGGAAGCCTGCTTCTCCCTCTCACGCTCCCCCTGCTTGTGTTCCCTCTCTCGTTGTGTCTCTTTCTGTCAAATAAATAAATAAAATCTTAAAAAAAAAAAAAAGTTTATTAAAAAAATAAAACAATAACTTTTTAGGAAAAAAAAAATCCAAAAGAGCTTTTTAAAAGATGTGTTTAAAGAGAAGTTATATCACTAAATCAAATGCTTTTTGTCATTTCTGAATCTTTCCTCTCCAAGGCTGGCACTTGAGGCAAGATTTTGAGGGATATGTTCAAAGCCCTGAGCCCACAAGAACTTGCCCTCAGTCCTGTATCAGCTTCTCACTTTTTCCAAGCCAGGCAGTGAGAATGGTGACAAGGTACCATGGAGCACTGGGCTGGGGCAGGCTCTAATTCTGAGTAGAAATCTCAATCCTAGGTATTCTGGGCTGTTGGCTGTGGGTCTTGCCAGTGAACTTGCTGTGTGGGCAGCTGACCAGAAATGGCAGGTGAGCAGGGTGGCTGTGAATAAGTACATTATTCTTTTCATGTATCCAGTGGCACCTAACTACCAGAGAGATTTTACATATAATGTCATCCATCTAAAAATATATATGTATTTTATATGTGTTTGTGTGTGTATATATATACACACACACAGGCTCTTACAGTTTTTTTTTTTTAAGATTTTATTTATTTATGAGAGAGTGAGAGAGAGAATGAGAGAGAGCACAAGAGTGCGGGGTGAGGGGCAGACTCCCCGCTGAGCAGGGAGCTTGATCCCCGATCCCCAGGGGATCATGACCTGAGCCAAAGGCAGATGCTTAACCGACTGAGCCACCCAGGCGCCCCAAATACAGGCTCTTACAGTTTTACATAATTCCTTTTTTTCCTTGAGTGCCTTCTCTATTTCACTTCCTCACAGAGTTTTATCTTAACATATTTTTATTCTCAGATTCCATCTTTTACTGATGACAATATTCTATGTTCCTGCAACAAAAGTATTTGTGAAACTTATGTTTTTCTGGATGTTGTTATTAGTAGTACTCAATTGATCAAAACAACTTAAATATATTACATACTTTAACAGTTAATAATTAAGTAACAAAAAAATTTCTTTAGAAAATTTTCTCCTAAAGAAAAAAAACAGAAAGAAAGAAAATTTTCTCCTGAGATAGACGGGACAGTTGCTTTTTCTCTCCCCCCGCAAAAGCTCATGTGTCCATGGATAAATATTGCTTATTGTTAGAAGAAGCCAGGGTTCAACATCAATTTCTAAGAAAGATTTATTTATTTGAGGGAGAGAGAGAGAGAGCACGCAAGCACACAAGCACATTCTTTGAATTTCCTCTGAATTATGCCAAAATTTACATAGTGGTCTCTCATCAATAATTACTGTGTAATGATCTTACATTACACTCCTGGCCCTCACAATAGCTTCCATAAAAGTAGCAACCATACTACTATTATTATTATTATTATTTTTAAAGATTTTATTTATTTATTTGACAGAGAGAGAGATAGCGAGAGCAGGAACACAAGCAGGGGGAGTGGGAGAGGGAGAAGCAGGCTTTCCGCCGAGCAGGGAGCCCGATGTGGGGCTCTATCCCAGGACCCTGGGATCATGACCTGAGCCGAAGGCAGACACTTAACGACTGAGCCACCCAGACGCCCCCATACTACTATTATTATTATATTATTATGTAATAACAGAACAACCCTCACTGGAATAATGATTATTACCTCTCGCACCTCCTCAAAGGCCTTCCCTGGCCACCCTGTCAAAAGTCGGTCCCCACCTTACCAGCTGTCTATCCCTGGCTGAACCCTTCTCACGGCCTGTGCTTGTCTGGGTCGGTTGTGCCCTTCTTGCAGGGCCTGGACTGGGGGAGGCAAATCAGATAAATTGTGTGGGATTGAATCCTCTCTTTGTTTCAAAGTTTGATATTTTGGTCATCGTAGGTTTTTTTGGCATGAATTTTGATCTTTAAGATATTATTTCTTGTATTAGTGAGGTTTTTGGGGGGCATCCCTCGAAATTTTGTGTCTGAGGTGAATGTCTCGCTCCCCTTCCGCTAGTTGTGGCCCTGATTTCTTGGTTCTCTGCTCTGTCACCTCGGCAGGAGCTCCACAGGCAGGTTCTTCATCCCGGGGTCCCACGCTGTTGTTGTAAATGAAGGAGCATGTGACCCACAATCTGGCACCTTCACTGACAAGCCCGGGGGCCTGTCGTCCATCGTTCTCTCCCTCTGCCTGCGTCTCGGCCCGGGCCTCACCACTGGACCTTCTCTGGGGAATGGTGCTGGCCACTCTGCGGCAGACCCTCAGCTTGAGCTAGCAGTCTGTGTTCTCTTGCAACTAGAATAAGGCCTCTGTCCGCATCCCTGATGCCCTGGCCACCTCATGTGTGGTCTCATTTGCCCTCCAGGCAAGGAAACACATGACAAGAGTGGACAGCTGTCCCAGCGCCCTGGCCCAGGCCTGAACATGTAGTAGAGTCTCAATAAACACCTGCCATCCAGCTTCCTCCTTCCCTTTTCCGCCTCCCACCTTGTCCCTCAAAAGCCCCTGTAGTTGTGATGATGAAGATGAAAACCGCTAATATTTATTGAGGGCTTGCTATATATATTGTCTTTATTATTTTATTTTTTAGAAGATTTTATTTATTTTTTTGAGTGAGAGAGAGCATGAGAGGAGGGGGAGTGGCAGAGCGGTGTACTCCCGCTGAGCAGAGAGCCCGATGCAAGGCTCGATCCCAGGACCCCGGGATCATGATCTGAGCCGAAGGCAGACGCTTAACCTACTGAGCCACCCAGATGCCCCCATATATTGTTTTTAAATATATTGTGTCATTTAAATTTGACCTCACCCCATGAAATAGGTACTAATATTATCCCCATTTTACAAATAAAGAAACTGAGGCATGGAAAAGTGGTCCAAGCTCACACAACCAAGAAGGAGTGGTATCAGGTAGAACTGGCTATGTAATCTGTGGGACCCAGTTCCAAAAAACATCAGGGCCCTTGTTCAAAAATGTAATCATTTCAGGGACCCCTGGGTGACTCAGTCGGTTAAGCGTCTGCCTTCAGCTCAGGTCATGATCCCAGGGTCCTGGGATCGAGCCCGCGTCGGGCTCCCTGCTCAGCGGGGAGCCTGCTTCTCCCTCTCCCTCCGCCTCCTGCCACCCGCTCATGCTCTCTCTCAAATAAAATACTTTTTAGGGGTGCCTGGGTGGCTCAGTCGTTGAGCGTCTGCTTTCGGCTCAGGTCATGATCCCAGGGTCCTGGGATCGAGTCCCGCATCAGGCTCCCCGCTCAGCGGGAAGCCTGCTTCTCCCTCTCCCACTCCCCCTGCTTGTGTTCCCTCTCTTGCTGTCTCTCTCTCTGTCAAATAAATAAATAAAATCTTAAAAAAAAATATATATATATATATTTTAAATATAATCCTTTCAAAAGGGCAACAGCAGGTCATTAAAGCAAGGGCAGGGCCCCTGTGTGACGACACAGATCTATGCCCCTGAGGCTGGCCCTGGTACCGGAATTTGAACCCCGAGTTCTGACTCCAGAAAGACTCTGTGCTTGGAGGAAGGAAGAGTAATCACTGTGATTTCCTGAGCACCCACTACGTGCATCGTGCAAAATCTTTAAACAACCCCCCGCAACAATCCTGAGGTAACAATGAAGCATTGCTAACCCAATTTTAAGGGTGAGGAAACCAAGCTTTAGGGAGGTTGAGCTGCCCACCCCGGGCACCCCAGAAGGTCAGGATTTGAAGGCAGGACCAACTCCAGAGCACGTGCTCTGCGATCCTACAGCCTCTCTGTCTAAGGATCACAAAGGGGCTGAGCATGACTCAATCTCTTAGGACTTCTGCCCGAGGGGCCCATCGCTGGGGGTTGAGCTACTACTTTGCTCAAGACAGGAAGGTGTCCCAAGTCTGCAGATACTTCCAGCGAGGCTTCTGCTTCCACGGAGACCAATGCAGGTAAGCACTCCTCTCCTAAAACGGGGAAGAGGGTGGGGGACACAGGAGGAATCCTCCCTCCATGCACCATGCATCTTCCCAAAGCCTCTTCTCCCCTCTCAGCTCCAAATTCTAGGCTGAGCTCGCTCCGAGCCCTGGAGGGTCTATCTGATCTCCTCGCACATCTCTTTCCCAATGCAGCTATCAGCACCCTCAGCCCCTGGCCACCTGGAATGGGGCCGGCGCCATTCGGAGCCACGTGTCACCCTGCCAAGACCCCGGCTGGGGCTGACCCGCAGGGGCTCCGAGCCCCCCTACCTGCCCTCCGTGGCTGTGGGTTGGGACTGGCCCGGGGCCCGCTGGAGCATGGAGCCTGGCCTGGCGGGGCTGGCCAGCAAGGCCGAGGAGGTTGGCGGCAGTCCCTGGAATTCCCTCTCACCATCATGTAAGTCATCAGTGGCCCTTGGGGGGGACACAGGTGGGATCTGAGACCAGGGTTCCTGGGCTGTCTCTGAGCAACGTTTATATTTCTTTTATCCCTTTCCTACCTCAAGATTCCCAGCTAGAGGGACACTTGCCTCCAGCTCTGTCATTGTCCATGTTTTAGAAGCGGAGTATCATGGTGTCTGTGGAGCCAAACCACCTAGTTTCAAAAGCCGGCTCCACCACTCAGCAGCTGTGTGATCTTGGATAAGTCCCTTAACCTCTCTGGATGTCCGTGTCCTCATCTACAAAAGGACACTGATAACAGAACCTGTCTCCCAGGGTCCTGTGAAGGGCAATGAGTTCATGAATGTGATGTGCTTAGGTCACAGTACCGGGCATAGAGTAAACACTAAATGTGGTTATTTTTTTTAATTACTGCTCTAATTCAGTGCTGTCCAACTGAAATACAAGTCACACATATAATTTTTTAACAGCTTTGTTGAGATATAATTCACAAATTCACCAAAGCATACAATCCAGTGTAAGATAGTATATTCAGAGTGCTATGAACATCACCACTAATTTTAGAAGATTTTCGTCACCCCAAAAAGAAACCCAGTAGCAGTCACATCCCCCCCCCCCCCCCCCAGCCACTGGCACACACTAAACTACTTTCTCTGTGGATTTGCCTGTTCTGGACATTTCATATAAATGGAATCACACACCATATGGCCCTTTGTGGCTGGCTTCTTTTATTTGGCATAATGTTTTCTAGGTTCATCCATGTTGTAGTATGGATCAGGATTTCATTCCTTTTTTTAAAAGATTTTATTTATTTATTCATGAGAGACAGAGAGAGAGAGAGAAGCAGAGGCAGAGGGAGAAGCAGGCTCCGTGCTGAGCAGGGAGCCCGATGCGGGCCTCGATCCCAGGACCCTGGGATCGTGACCTGAGCCCAAGGCAGATGCTCAAATGACTGAGCCACCCAGAAGCCCCAGTATTTCATTCTTTTTCATGGCCAAATACTCTTCTGCTATATGAAAATACCACCTTTTGTTTTATTAATTCATCAGGTGATAGACATTTGAGTTGTTTTGCTTTTTGGCTATTATGGATAATGTTGATATAAGCATGCATGTACAAGTTTTTGTGTGGACATATGTCTTCATTTCTCTTTGGTATAAACCTAGACGTAGAATTGCTGGATCATATGGTAACTCTGTGTTTAATATTTTGAGGAACTGCCAAACTCTTTTCCAAAGTGGTCCCAATTCACATATGCAATTTAAATGTTTCTAGTAGCCATGTTAAAAAGGTAAAAAGCAGGGGCAAGCGGGTGGCTCAGTCCGTTAAGGGTCTGACTCTTGATCTCAGCTCAGGTCTTGATCTCAGGGTCTTGAATTCAAGCCCTGCGTTGGGCTCCATGCTGGGTGTGGGTGTGGAGCCTACTATTAAAAAAAAAAAAAAAAAAAGGTAAAAAGCAATAGGTGAAGTTTAATTTTCATATTATATTTTATTTAACCCAATTTATCAAAGATTCTATATCCGATATTATCCCAATCTGTAATCAACATAAAAAAGTTATTAATGGAACATTTTAGAGTCTTTTTGGTACTCAGTTTGGAAATACGTGCATTTTACACTTCCGGCACCTCTCGGTTCAGACTAGCTGCAGTTCAGGTGCTCACTAGCCACACGTGGCCAGTAGCTGCTGTTACCGGACCGCATGGTTCTCAGTGGTTGTACCAGAGACTTGCAATTCTGCCTGGATTCTGAGCTACTTGGGGGCCGGACTTTGTGTGCGTGGAGGTGGAGCTTGCGTGAATGAGTAAATGAATGAATGAATGGATCCAGTTTCCCCCAACAGCTGCTGACGTGGAACACAGCGAGTCCCGCGAGCATCAGCCTACGTCAGACCCCCTCCGGGAGCTGGTGGCCCCACTTCAGAGCCTGGACCAGGAGGTGCAGCAGGTTGTGGGGGAGGGGCAGTGGCAGAGGATGCCAGGCTGGACCTCCGAGCCGCCCAGGCCAGCCGGAGGAGGGCTCCGTGGTCCCCGGGGCTGTATGTGCGGCGGCAGTGTGTCTGGGGGGCGGGGGAGTGGGGGTGTGGATGTGGATGTGCCCTGACCCTGCGTGTGGCTGCAGAGGGAGCAGGACAGTCGGGACGTTGTGTGTGGCATCTGCATGGACAAGGTGTGGGACAAGCCAGAGGCTGAGCGGATCTTCGGCATCCTGCCCAACTGTAGCCACGCCCACTGCCTGGGCTGCCTGCGCACGTGGAGGAGGAGCCAGCGGACCTTCCCGCCGGACGTCATCAAGTCAGTGTCAGGAGGAGCTGGGCAGGAGGAGGGAAACCCCTCCGACAGGTCTGGGCTCGTGACCACTCTCCCGCCCCACCACCCCCGCAGGGCCTGTCCCCAGTGCCGGGTCCATTCCAGCTACATCATCCCCCACAAATTCTGGGTGAGCAAGGGGGCTGCGAAGGAGCAACTCATCGGGAACTTCAAGGCTCGGACCAGGTGAGCCTGGCAGCTTAGGGGAGAGGGGAAGGCGGCCCCTGCTCTACTCCGGCTCAGCCTTGGTTCCCAGCCTGGGATCCCCCAAATCCTAGAAGTTCAGAGCCATGGAGATGGCAGGTGAGGATGTGAGCTCTTTCCACTGTTTTGGAAAGTGACAGAGACAGCAGCAGCAGATCAAGCCCAAGTTTCTCTGCCAGCCTGGCTCAGGGTCAATGCAGGGCAACTCTGGTTTTCTCAGCAAAATGAAAAGCCCTGCTTGGCTTCTACTTCTGATTTCTTTTCCCTTTCCCTTTCCCTTTCCCTTTCCCTTTCCCTTTCCCTTTCCC
>NW_022589714.1:47036106-47042227 GCF_004348235.1 Phoca vitulina | reverse complement strand
TTCCCTTTCCCTTTCCCTTTCCCTTTCCCTTTCCCTTTCCCTTTCCCAAGGTAGATTGATAGGAATACATGTTGTTGCATAGATGATCTTTGAAAACATGGGGTCTCTGAGAAGGAGATCAAAAGGTCAGCCCTCGGAGCAAGGGAAAAGGTGGGTAGGTTTTTCATCTATTGGGGAGGGTGGGCCTATATCCAGATCTGGAATTAGGTACATTCCAGCTTCTTAATTCCACCTTCCCAAAGGGTTAATTATACTCAACATATGCAAAGTATATTTGGATAAAGGGTGGGATAAAAAAGGTCTTGTCTCCACCTGTGAGACATTTGACCTTGTTGAGAAGGCACCTGGATTTTGTCTGTGAACTATAATAGCTGGATCAACAAAGTGACTGAGACAAAACTCTTGGGTGAATCTCACAGAGGAGGAAGTATTTGAGCTGGGTGTTGGAAGAGAAGTAGGGGCCCCTCAGGAGGGGAGAAATGAGAGCACTCCAGGCAGAGGCAGGCCAAAGTGGGGAACTACTGGCATCTGGGGTACCAGTCGAGAACCGCCAGAAGGGAGCACCCAGGCCTGGGGGTGCTAGAAGACAAGGTAGCAGAAGGGCTTAATCTGTATGACAGACTTTGCCCATTATCAACTCCATGAACTAGGGCACCGTACAACCCTCATGCTGCAGAAGAAGAAACTGAGGCATGGTCTTTATGACTTCAGTGAAAAAGTGGGGTTTGAACCCAGGCCTTCTGACTCCTAGTGCATCCTGGGAGGAAGGGGGTTGGGGGGTGGATATGGACTTGAGAGGAAAAAGGGCCAGACCTGGGTGACCAACTGACAGTGAGGTGGAGAAGGAAGATTTAAGATGATGAATATGGGACGCCTGGGTGGCTCAGTCGGTAAAGCATCTGCCTTCGGCTCAGGTCATGATCTCAGGGTCCTGGGATCGAGGCCCCACATCGGGCTCCCTGCTTAGTGGGGAGTCTGCTTCTCTCTCTCCCTCTACCCCTCCCCCCTGTTCATGCTCTCTCTTGCTCTCGTGCTCTCTCTCAAATAAAATCTTTAAAAAAAAAAAATGAATATCTTACTGAGCATATGTGGCCACATTATGGCACTATCACATGAACCCAGAGAGAGAGAAGCTGATGGGGGATTTGGACAGGTTGAGTGTGGGGTTTTTGTAGGCTGTCCAGATGGAGGGGTTCCTGTCTGATGCTAGGTTTGGGTAAATAGGAGGAGGAAGAAGAGAAAGGGCCGGTCGTTTAGAGGGATTCCCAGGCTTCCAGCTTGGGGAGTCAGTGGGGTCCTGCATTCACACTGGGGCTGCAGGAAGTGGGCAGGACTCAAAGGTGTGGAGCAGAGAGTGATAATGCAGAGAAGAGCCTATTAACAGGCATCTGTCCTTTCCTTTCTGCCTCTCATCCATCCTTCTCCGCAAGAAGGAAGCTGGTCCTACGTAAGCCGATCACAGGTTGCCCACAAACCTCTCCTGTATTGGTGCTTTTATTGAAACTTAGTTCAAAGACGGAAAAGAGATTCCGGGGGTCACTGCTGGCCCATATCGACCTTGTGGGACTTAGAGAAAGGCATCCCTTTAGACACTTTACTGCCATCTGCTGGAAAATAGTTGTAATAAATGTAGTAAAATCTACACTGTGATACCCTCAGTGGCTGCACAGGAGTGGTGCTTTGTGGTATGTACAACCTACCCAACCTTACGTGTCAGCCTTGAGTGCTCCTTTTTTCCTGGGGCAACAGGGCTTGAAAGCAACAGTCTTCTCTCCTTCTGTCCTCTCATAGCCAGATCCGATGCCGATTCTTCATGCGAGGGAATGGCCGCTGCCCCTTCGAGTCTGATTGTATTTATCTGCACCAGCAACCGGATAAAGCCCTGACCTCTGATCCTCCCTGGACTGAGAGTATGCAGCTGACCTCTGGGAGTGAGGTGGTAACAGCAGGAATATGGGACAGGGAGGCTGCTGGCCATGTTTACAATAAATGTCTTCGATAAATGTAAAAGCCATACACGATGTCCATAATGATAATGGTGCCTGCTCAGATGGGGCATCTTTGTGTTATGTACAACCTGCCCAACCTTATGTGTCAGCCTTGATTCTCTTGTTCCTGGGGCAATAGGGTTGAAGTTGATGGGTTTTCACTGATTTCCTTCTCTACTCCCAGGTGCTGGGCCCAGCAGGGTTCCTAGGGGGCACCGAGCAGGAAGACGAAGTGTTCTTCACGGACTGTGCCTTGGCCATGGCCTTCTGGGGTTCGGAACTCTTACTGGATCCCGATAATTCTTACCTCGGCCTTCTGTAACCAGGATCAACATGTGGGGGATGGGGCTGAGGGGCAAGGGTTGCTAGGTGATAGGTCTTTTCCCTTTTGGGGCTTGGTGGGGGCTGAAGTAGCAAGCCCTCCACGCCCAAGGAGCGCAGCACTGATACAACTGGGGATCAAGGGAAGAGGAAGGGAAAGGGTTCACTCTCTTGCCAGGGACTTGGATTTTAACTTTGTTCTTTTGTAGGATTCTGAAAGAAAACCAATAAAATGCATCTAAGCCATCATTGCTGGTATCTAAAGAATGTCTGCTCATAGCCCAGATGCCCTCCCCCTGAACCACGGGTTGTTTCTGCAATCATTCTGTTGCAATGTCACCTGTCACTTGACCTCTGTGAAACTTCACTTTATGCTCCTAAGAGTTTGAGAGTGGAAAGGGCAAATAACATCTTAGTATTAGGAAAATAGTAATGACATCATGGATCCCATGAAAGGGTCTCCAGGATCCCCCAGGGTTCTTGAACCACCCTTAGAACTTTCCTCCCTGCTCTCCTTCCCATTGGCTAGAATGCCCACCTTAGTGGGCATGAGCCAGAGCCACCATCTCAGAGTAAAGCTGAGAGTTGAGGACTGGCAAGGCACTGAAGGTTATTTAGCATTCCTGAGCCTACCCACTACTTGCCAGGGCCTGTCTCTCCCCTCTCCCCCAACAGCTGGTCATTTGAAGACCAAAGACATCTTCTATGAAGTTAGAACAGTTAACCTGAGATAGAGGTGTTGGCAAAAAACTTCTTTCCTGCTATTTAAGCCTTTGCAAAGCAGTCACTAGCTAAGAAATACTCCTTAGTCTTTACCAACACCTCCCTTAAAATTATTTTGGGAAAAAACATGGCTCCAGTGGAAATCAGATCCAGCTCAAAATATTCCTACGGCTTACCATACTGTTCAGGGGCGCCTGGCTAGCTCAGTCGGCAGAGCATGCAACTCTTGATCTCAGGGTCATGAGCTCAAATCCCACATTAGGTGTAGAGATTACTTAAAAACAAACAAGAGGGGCGCCTGGGTGGCTCAGTCCTTAAGCGTCTGCCTTCGGCTCAGGTCATAATCCCAGGGTTCTGGGATTGAGTCCCGCATCGGGCTCCCTGCTCCGCGGGAAGCCTGCTTCTCCCTCTCCCACTCCCCCTGCTTGTGTTCCCTCTCTCGCTGTGTCTGTCTCTGTCAAATAAATAAAATCTTAAAAAAAAAACCACAAGATATTCCTATGGCTTACCATACTATTTAGAGTGAAAAACCAAAGTCCTCTTTATGACCTCAAGGCCTCACAAGATCTAGCCCAGTTACCTCTCTGATCTCTTCTCTGATTACTCTCCAGCAAGTACATTCTGCTCCAGCCGCACTATGTCTTGGGGACTTTGCATGTGCTGTCCCCTCTGCCTGAAATGGCCTCCCCACAGATCACTGACTTGCTTCCTTATCTTCTTCAGGTTCATCTTGCCTGACTACCTACTTAAAATTACCTCACCCTATCTCCCTTCCCTGCTATATTCTTCTTCTTGAAAGCACTAATCACAATCAAACATTCTATTGTTTACTTATTAGTTGTCTCTCCTCTCTAGAGTGTCAACAACAGTGAGAAGGGTCTTTGTTTTGTTCCCCAAATCCCCAGCCCTAGGTGCTCAGTAAACGTTTATTGAATGAATGGATGTGTGTTGCTGCAGAAGCTGGGAGAATGGTAAATAGAAACTGGAACCCAAAGTAGGGTTTATGGGTGCTGTGGGGGCTCTTCTCCCCTCTTTATTTTTTTTTTTTAAAGACTTTATTCATTTGAGAGAGAGACAGAGAGAGCACAAGCAAGGGGAGAGGCAGAGGGAGAGGGAGAAGCAGACTCTCTGCTGAGCTGGGAGCCCGACTCTCATGACCTGAGCTGAAGGCCGGTGCTTAACCATCTGAGCCACCCAGGCACCCCATCCCCTCTCTCTTTATTTTTATCCTCTGCAGTGATTCCTCCTTTCCCTCCACTTCACTGGAAGCCTGCCTTCTCCAGCAGATTTCCTTAAACTGAAACCTTGGGAGGTGGAGCCCCTCCTGGCCCCTTGGAAACAACCAGAGCAAGCCGGCTTCCCGGACTTCAGAGGAAGCTCACAGCAAGGCCTTTGGCCATATAGATAGTGTTAGGTTTTACTACCACCCCATTCTCAGGGGTAGTTGTGTATCAAATATTTCTGGAGAGGACTGAAACCCTAGTGATGACAGTTGATGGCCTATGGAGGAGGTGATGTCAAGGTGGGGTGGTAAACTGTGATCAAATCCTATCGCAAAATCCATGATCTACACATAATATGGACATCAGCTAAAGTTAAATGATGCTTGGATCCTGAAGAACAACAGGATCCCTGACAACCATTCTGCATCCACCTCTCATCCCCCTACTTCAGGGAGCAGTGGAGGAAGGAAGGTCAGGGTCAGCAGACCAGGATCCGTCCCTCCACCAAGTCCCGCCCCACCCCTCTCTCTGTGGCATGACCCCGCCCACGGGCGAACACCCTTGTTGTGGCCCCGCCCCATCCGTGGACTTCCTCGGACTTCGTCCCGCCCCCTTACTCCGTTCCTCCGTCTCTCTATGGCCAGGACCACCACTGGCCCCGCCCCTTCCGGCCTGCCCTCGCCCCTCGCTTCACGTCCGGCCCCGCCCACGTCATAGGTTTCTAAAGGCGCGCGCGAAGCTGGGCAGGCTCTCGGCCGCTGAGCTCCGAGTGGACAGGTGAGCCCGGCAGGTGGTAGGCGCGGGAGGAGGCTGGTCGCCACGTCGGGGCAGGCGCTGGCGTTCTGCTCCCTTTCGCCAGTTCTCGAGGCTGAGGTCAGGAACCAGAGCGGCGGCCGGCGCGGCCCCGGGGCCCTGGAGTCTCGGAGCCCCGGAGCCCCGGGCATGGCGGCCTCGGAGGCGGCGCCCGCTCTGGCTGAGGGCGCTGGGTCGGCGCCCTGGGCGCAGCTGGACGCCCCCGCCCGGTTCCTGCTGCAGGTGCTGCAGTCGGGGCCGGAGGGGGCGCGGCGCGGCCTGGGGCTGCTGCGGGCGCTGGGCAGTCGCGGCGAGGAACCCTTCTGCTGGGGCCGCGTCCTGGAGGCGCTGTGCCGGGAGGAGCCCGTCGTGGAGGGCCCGGACTGTCGCCTGGAGCTGTAAGTCGTCTGGTCGCGGGGCGCCACCCCACTTTTCTGGATGAGGAGACCGCGGCCCGGAGAGGTTCATTAGTTCCCCACAGCCAGGCGTCCCTGCCGCGCACCCTGGGAGGGGGGCATCCAACAGACCTTCATTGAGGACCTACTGGGTGCTGCCGGAGCGGGTAGACACACGCCTCCCGCCGCGTGTAAATCAGTAACTAGAAGCCAGTGGACTCAAATCGCTTCTGATCATATAACTTTCTTCTCTAAGGAAATCGAACTCATACCTCCAGTGTAGGGATACTTAGTATAACCGAGTGTACACAAGAGTAAAAATATGTACATTATAAAGTATACAAAAGTAGAAATTTAAAACATGGTGACCGAACAGACATCTGATGGAGTGGCTTTATAATGTCAAATTTTCAAAGCACAGTATACATTTTAGGGCAAAATCACTTTCCTTATGGATGGTGTTCTTGATCATTTATAGTCTTTGGGGTGACTCTGAACTTTTTTTTTTTGGCCTCTTTATGTAACTGACAATTTCTGCTCGGAGCAGAAGGGTCAGCTCTGCCATTTTCTTATTTGGTGGGCTTCCGGTACTGGTATTCAGTTTCTTTCTTTCTTTCTTTCTTTCCTTTCTTTCTTTCTTTCTTTCTTTCTTTCTTTCTTTCCTTTCTTTCCTTTCTTT
>NW_022589714.1:47035571-47036006 GCF_004348235.1 Phoca vitulina | reverse complement strand
TTTTTTTTTTTTCTTTACAAATCTCTCTCCCTTACTTGATTGTGAACTCCTTGAGGGCAGGATCTGAATCTTTTTATTTCTAGCACCTGGCACATAGCAAGTATTCAACGATGGTTTATCGTGTGCTCGTCCAAGTGTCTTCTAACTTTGGATACCATGTCTGCCCCCTCCAGTCCAACTCCACCTCTAGACATCCCCAAACACATACACAACTTAATGTGGCTAGGAACACTAGTCAGTTTTTCGTTTTTCCTGGATTCCAGATTCCTTTCATATATAGGGCCCCAGGGTGGTGCCTCAGGCAAAGCCTAGGAGGCTTGCTTTCTTTTTCTTCCTTTCTTTCCTTTTCTTTTCTTTCTTTCCTTTTCTTTCTTTCTTTCTTTCCTTTTCTTTCTTTCCTTTTCTTTCTTTCTTTCTTTCTTTCTTTCTTTCTTT